>NC_067155.1:29998161-30298161 GCF_903995435.1 Acomys russatus
ATTCATAAAGAGGATCTTGCAATCACAAGACATGCACAGGGAAAAGACTCATGTAGCAAGATTTACCCTTTTTATTAGTCCTTCCTCTTGCTGCTTTTCCCTCCTCTCTCCTCCTCCTGTTACTGCGCCTTTTTTGTGATTTACAATACCAACTTTCTTTGTAGCCGAGGTTATCTTTGATCTTCCTTCGTCAGCCTCCTAAGTGCCGATGTTGCAGGCAGGTACCACTACAGAACCCAGGCCTCGCTCTGCATGGTGAGTTATCACCAGCTGAGCCATAGTTCCTGCCCCAGAGATTTTCAGTCTCCCCACCTCAAGTCTGTGTCCTGCAGAAGCGAGTGTGGGTCAGAGGGAAAACAGAGCTTGGCCTCGTTTTCGTTTCTCGATGTCAGTGGTGGCATTGATCTGCCCTCGCCCAGTGTGAGGAAAACTCCTTGTTTTCCCCAGATGTGCATGACAACACTTAGCATGTTGTGTGCCTGATTCATGTTTGTTGAATGACATGAGGAGAACAGTTTATTAAATGGTACACGGAAGAAGACAATCATTATTGAAGTACCCCTGTGGCTCCTGTTTTGAGTTTGCAGTAAGATAAGAGTGATCACAAAGGAACCTTCATAAAACTTTTTGTTTGTTTTGTTTTTGTTTTTGTTTTTGTTTTGAGACAGGTTCTTATGTGAGTGAGGCTGGACTTGTAGCTGAGGTGGGTCTTACCCTACCAGCGCTGGGAAAGCAACTTGTGTCCCATCTGATGTTTTGATGCCTGCACAGACCATTTAGTGTCTGACTGGGAATATGCCACACTTAGTTCCGTGAACTAAAACACTAGCTTAGTAGGTTGGAGGCCCTGGCCTCTGTCCTCAACACTGCAAGGAAAATAAAACAAAACCCAGAAGACCAAACCATTTCTCCTTCTTAATTTTGTCTTGTTTTCACAATTTTAAGTTTTTTTTTACAATTTAAAATTGTTTGAGAATTTCGTACATTATGAAGTATATTTTAGTCATATTCACCTCCAACTCCTCCCCATGTCACCCTTCAAACTTGATATCTCTTTTAAATCCACAGAGTCCAGTAAGTGCTGCCAGTATGTGCATGAATGTAGTAGGGTCTTTCCACTGGAATCTAACAAATCAAAACGGAGCAAACAAACTCAAAACTCTCTCACCAGCAGTCAGCAACTGCCAATAGTGCCTCTGCCTGGGGCCTGGCTGGTGTGTGGAGGTGGAAGTGGGGGTGGGGGTGAGGTGGTAGGGTGGGGGTTTGGTGTAAGGGGTCGGGGTGGGGGTGGGGTGGGGTTAGAGTTGAGCTGTGGGGTGAGGTGGGGGTATGGGGTGTGGGGTGGGCTGGGGGGTGAGGTGTAGGTTGTGGGGTGGGGTGGGGTGGGGGGAGGGTGTGGGGTGGGTTGGGGGTGAGGTGTGGGTTGTGGGGTGGGGTGGGGTGGGGGTATGAGGTGGGGGTGTGGGGTGTGGGGTGAAGGGGGTGAGGTAGGGGGTGGGGTGGGGTGGTGGGGTGAGAGGGGTGGGGGTGGGGGGAGCTATATCACTTCTTTCTTGTAGCTTTTCCAAACAGACAGCCACTATTGTTATCTGTAGTCACCCTGCTGTGACTTGCAACTTTATAACTGCTATTTAGTACCTTTCTGCCAACTTCCCAGAGTATCTCTCCTTCCCTAGTCTTGTCCCAGGCGCCTTGTTCCCACCAGCTCCGGCACAAGTCTGTGTTTCAGTGTCTAACACCAAAAGAAACAGACAGGATAGAGATTGGGGTCTGGGGAGAGAAGGCTCAGAGGGTAAAAGCATAAGCATGAGATCTGGTTTGAATCCCAAGCGCTTATGGAAAAAGCAGGGAGTGGCAGTATGCCAGTCTGTAACCCCAGAGCCCTGGGGTTCGCTGCCTTCTAGCCTGGCTCCAGGTTCAGGGAGAGACCCTGTCTCAAAGAAATAAGGCTTTTAATGGGTTAATAAATAAACTAAACTGGGCTTGGTGGCTCATGCCTTAAACCCAGCACTCAAGAGGCAGAGGCAGGTGGATCACTGTGAGTTCGAGGCCAGCCTAGTCTACAAAAGCAAGTCTAGGACAGCCAAGACTACACAGGGAAACCCTGTCCCAAAAAACCAAAAACCAACCAACCAACCAACCAACCAAACAAAGTAATACATTTAAAACAGAGGATTTGAAGTTGGGAGGGAGATGCATATGCTGTGGGGGGGGGGTTTCAGAGGGAAGTTGTGGGCTGCTAGACGATAAAATGTGATAGAAATACATTGCATACAGGGATGTCCAGACCTCTCCCTCTGGTCTCTGCAGGTGCACGTGCACCAACATCCTCTCCCCGTCGCCCCTCCCCTTCCTTGTCGCCCCTCCCCCTTCCCCATCGCCCCTCCCCTTCCCTGTCGCCCCTCCCCCTTCCCTGTCCAGTACATGACAGCCCTCCCTCACCCCCAGTTCCTTGGTGCCTCTGTAGCCTGCTCCTCCCAGTGTCCAGACATAGGTGGCCTGAGGGCTGTGCCTGCCTTGTCACGATGTTTTCTTTCCTTTTTCCCGGATGTCCTATAAATGGAATCCTACAGTGCAAAGTGCAAGATTGAAGTGCCTGGCTGTCTGCCTCTGGCTTTGTTCACGACCATTGGCTGTTTTTAGCATTGTGTGGGCTGCAGAGCTTATGTGTTTATTAGGGCTTTGATGGAGTTTCTTGTGAATGAAGGAGGCTGACCCTTAGCTGCAGCTGAAACCCAGGAAATGGGCTCCTTCCTGCCCTTGTATGTATTGTACAGGAGAGCCCATGTTTTTGTGAGCCTTAGATAATCGCCTGCTTTAATTATTGCTTCCTCCAATTGAGTTTCAGCCCTCAGATCTCCCAGACCGAGCTGCACTAATGATGATAATGCTGTCGGCATAGTCAGCCCTGCATGCTTTGCCGTCTGTATCCCTGGGCTCATAATGGCCAGGAAAAAGGCTGGGGGGGGGGGGAGGTGTTGCAGAAGTGACAAACGGGCCAACTCCTTCAGGGGCAGTTGTCACTACTTGCAATAAACTGTCCCCCTCACCTGCTGAATGTTGATGTCTCCTCATAGGGGGAGGAGTAGGGTAGACCACTGAATAACCCTACCCTGACTCCCACATTTTAGCTGCTCCCTCCTGGACCTCCTAGTTGGATGTGTATGTCTAGGGCCCATGGTCTTCGTGCTTCAATGTACAGAGGGTGGAAGTAGTGAGTGGAGTCCTCCATGTGTGCAGCTCAGGAGACGTGGCCATCCATGCTGGGGTGTGGCTTTCCAGTGATATGGCTGCTTTGGGGTCACCCAAGCTCCTATATGTAACCCTCACTTGTGCTCTGTAGATAATAATAAACTCCTTGGTTCCCCAAGTTGGTCCGTGGCAGAGTTCTACTTTGGTTTGTTGTTGGTGCCCTATAAGGAAAGGAGGGGAGACTGCAACAGGATGCAGCTTCCTGGTTTGAGGGCTTCGTGCATGGAGCCTTGGTTCCATGATTGGCAGTGTGCTTGTAGCCTCAGTGCTAGGGTGGGGGAGGGAAGGCCTGTGGAGCTGGAGGGTCCTCAAGGTGGGTGGCCATTTCCTCATTCCCCAAGATTTTTAGTTTCCAAATATGCCCTGACCCAAAGCAGAGTTGAAAGGTCTGCTGTAGTACGTACAACTGAAATTGAAGTTGTAGTGAACTGAATTGAAACGCAAAGGCTTGGCTCGTCAGGAGAGGTCATAGTTTTTAGGAATGGTTTTTGGAATGTAAAATGGCTCGGTGGCTGGAGAAAAGCAGCATAGTGGCTCCTTAGAAAAATTAAGAGAATTAACATGGTTGGGGCAGGGAAGGTGGCTGGGTTCTAAATGTGCAAGAGTGAAGAACTGAGTTCAAATCCCTGGCATCCACATAAAGAGCAGGGCATAGTCAAGCACATGCCTGTAACCCTGGAAAGGTGGGATACAGAGACAGGAGGGTCTCTGAGACTTACAGGCTGCCAGCCTAGCTCCAGGTTCAGTGAGAGACCTGTCTCAAGGGGAGTAAGTTAAAGAGTGGTGATCCCACTGGGATCCTATGTAATACAAATACAGGGGATGGGGAAATAGAAGGATCCAGTGGATCTTAGAAACCTACAAGAAGAGCATCTCAATGGGTGGATCAGGCTGTGATCTCCCCTGGAGGGCCTCCTTCCTCCCCAGGATCAGGATTCCCTCACTCAAGTGGCAACAGATCCTGAAATGGTTACAGGTCCTGTATCCTCATGATAGGCTGAGGCAGGAGGATGGCAAGTACAAGGCTAACATAGACTTCAGAGTGAGTTCAAGAAGAGCTTGGGTAACTTAATGAGAATGCATCTCCAAATAAAATACATATAAGGGCAGAGGGTGAGGCTGAGTGGTAGAGCCTCTGCCTAAAGTCCCCCAGTGAGGGCTTGGGGCCATGGGTCAATTGTAGAAGCCCTATCTAAAGTCCACCAATGAGGCCTGGGGTGTAGCTCAGTCATAAGAACCAGGTCTAACATTTACAAGGCCTGGGTTCCATTCCCAGCAGTGCAGTATGTAAATAAATAGGTAAGCAATTAAGTCGATAAATAAAGCTATGTCAACCTACAATTGAAACAAATCAGCCGGGCAACGTGGCATATGCCTGTAATCCCAGCAGTCTCAAGGAGGCAGAGGCAGGCAGATCTCTGTGAGTTTGAGGCCAGCCTGGTCTACAGATCGAGTTCAGAACTCTACAGAGAAACCATGCCTTGAAAAACAAAACAAACCAAGCAACCAAACCAAGCCAAACCCAAACACAGGAAATCCAAACCAAATAACGTTTAAAACAAATGATGGGAACATAACTACATCTCAGCTGTGGTATGGCATTTTCAGAAACTATTCTAGTTTTACATATGTGCGCATACGCAACATGAAGATGTGCTTGCAAAGCCCTGAAGAGGGCAGCGGATCCCTTGGAGCTGGAATGAAAGTGAACTATCTGCTTGTTGTGGGTGCCAGGCAAGTGCTGGCAACTATTAAGCCATCTCTCCAGGCCTTAGGTATAGTGTTAAAAAAAAAAAAAAGTATGTGTATTATTGCTGCATCTCTCAGAGACAGATGGTATGGACACTAGGAACCATGACTTAATAGTATGTTACATTGTGTCTCTAGCCAAGGATTTGGTTCCTTGGCTCTCTGTGAGTAGTCTGAAGTTGATGGAATAGCAAATGCTGTGTGCTAGGCCTCTTGCCCTCTGATCCCTCATGTGACTGTTCAACTTTTGCCAAGTTGGGGGCCGCTGTCCTTTTTCACAGACCGGCCAGGCACGTGTCAAGCGGTGATTAAGTGTGGCTGTTATTGTTATGATTTTGTTTGGCGGGTTTGTGCAGACAGGAGTTGGACAGAGTCCTTGACCAGCTGTTTTGTTTTTTCCTTCTCGTCTCTAGTTTGCCCGACCATCTGTAAGTCACACGGCTGCACGGCCGAAGGCCTGTGCTGCCACAAGGAGTGCTTGGGCAACTGCTCAGAGCCCGATGACCCCACCAAGTGCGTGGCCTGCCGCAACTTCTACCTGGACGGTCGGTGTGTGGAGACGTGCCCGCCGCCCTACTATCACTTCCAGGACTGGCGCTGCGTGAACTTCAGCTTCTGCCAAGACCTTCACTACAAATGCAGGAACTCCCGGAAGCCTGGCTGCCACCAATATGTCATTCATAACAACAAGTGCATTCCCGAGTGTCCTTCTGGCTATACCATGAATTCCAGCAAGTGAGTTCTGGGTGAGGGTCTCAGAGAAGGAACCGGAAGCTGATGATATGCTTAAAACCGGTTAAGCGGGGGCTGGAGAGATGACTCAGTGGTTAAGAGCGCCGCCTGCTCTTCCAGAGGTCCTAAGTTCAATTCCCAGCAACCACATGATGGCTCACAACCATCCATAATGTAATCTGATACCCTCTTCTGCAGATAAAGCACTCATATGCAATAAATAAAATAAATAAATCTTAAAAAAAAAAAAAAAACGGTTAAGAGGCTGGGGATGTAGCTCTTTAGCTTGCATTCCCCAGCACTGAGTTTGCCAGGCTTGACATCACATTGCCAGTGATCTTAGCATTTGGAAGGTGGGGGCAGGAGGAACAGAAGTTCAAGGATATATAATGGGTTTGAGGCCAGCCTGAGCTGCATGAGACTCTGTCTCAAAAACAAATCAAATCAAAACGAAACACCAGAAACAAATTCCGCAACCCCCCCCCCACTCCCCCCACTGTAGGCAAAAACCAAAACCCTGTGCTAAAACAGAGTGCACTGGTGAACAGCGAGGTTGCTGTTGGTAACCACCACTTACATTTTAAAAATTCTGTATGTGTTTATGTGTGTGGGCCATGTGTATGCACGGATAGGTACGTGTGTGTGTGTGTGTGTGTGTGTGTGTGTGTACATGCATGTGCACATGTAATGCATGAAGTGTGCATGAGTGTGGGCACCTCTGTGTGCAGCTGGATATGTGCACATATATGTTTGTGTTTATGTGTGAATGTGTGGGCACATGTGTGTGAGGGTGGGTGTGCATATGTGTGTGTATGCATTCATATATGTGAAGGTGAGTATGTGTTTCTGTGTTTACTTATGTGGACACATGTATATGCAAATGAGCACTTGTGTGTATGCAGTTGGGCACGTGTAGTGTGTGTGTTTGTTTATGTAGTTGGGAACATGTTGCAGGCGAGTATATGTGTATGTATATCTTCATGTGTGTGGATACATGTTTGTGTGTGTGTGTGTGTGTGTGTGTGTGTGTATGTAGACCAGTGGTTGATGTTGAACGTTTTCTTTAATCATGCTCCAATTTACTTAGTTTTTGAAATATTTTATTTTTACTTATGAGTATGTATGTATGTACGTATGTATGCATGTATGTATGTATGCGTAGAGTGTTTGTACGTGCATGGAGGTGTTTGGAGAGGCCAATAGAGCACACCACATCCCCTTGAGCTGAACTGAGAGGTGAATGCAAGCCTCCATGTGGGTGCTGGGAATGGAACTCAGGTCCTCTGGAAGAACAGCAGGCTCTCTTGACCACTGAGCCATGTCCCCAGGCCCCACTTTAGTCTCTTACTGGACGGAGAGCTTGGGATCCTCCTGTGTCTGCCTCCACCGTGCTGGCGTTATAGGTGTGTCTCAGCGCTGGCTTTTTATGTGGTGCTGGGGAAGCAAACCGAGACCCTCGCGCTTGCATACCGAGTGTTTTGCCAACTGAGTGACCTTCCAGCTCTCAGCAGCATTTCAGTGCTGCTTGTGTCCTGGGCTTAGATGATGGAGTTAATCTTAAGGGAAGTTTTTCTCTGCCTGAGTACCCCACTTCTCAGTGCTATGGAATTCTTTTATTTCACCTCCCCCCACCACCCCCGGCTCAGTGAATCCCTGTTATATCAGGAAGGTAGCTGTGTTGTCCGTATCCTACCCCAGTTGACCCCAACACAAGCTGGGGACACACTGTCTTAAGGAGGGAGAGGCTCACACCTGCACCGTCTGCACTATTCCCAGGCCTTGGCTGCCCTTCCAAGATCAGCACCATCAAGCCATTTCCTACCGTTTGGGTGAGAAACAGGGCTTCCTCTTTTTGGTGGTGAGTCAGGCTTCCTATATATACACAACCCAGGTGCTTTTGTTCATTGCTTTAGCTTCTTGGATAGGATGTTTTAGTGCCCGAGACCTTCACCAAATTGTCATTTAAAAAAAAAAAATCTCTTTCCTGGTTTTTGTGTTAGGGTTTAAGGAAAGGGAGGGGTTGGTTGGGCGGGAGGTGTTCAGCAAAGAGCAGAAAACCAAATCAGAAACAGACGCACATTGCAAGGCCTTGAACTGACCCGCTGACGTCAAAATTCTTCCTCTCAGACTTGGGCGCTAGCCAAGTGAGAGAGCGAAAGAGTGTTTTGATTTGGGTGGGAAATTTTATTTCCCTGGGTGGAAAGGGTAAGAAGGAAAACAATCTTTATTTTAGCTCCTGTGAACCTTTTTTTTTTTGTTTTGTTTTGTGGTGTTTATGAAACCTGAAAGTACAATATGTTTTATTTTACTCATTATTTATTTAAAAAAAATACCAAAGAAACAGAACAACAAGTATTGTTGGCCCAAATAGACCACTATAAATCAGTCTCTGTGTTGAATGGGACTTTTAAAATTCTTTTTATTTCGAGGGTGGGAGGAGGTTTAATAGGAAGATGGGGAAAAAGGAAACATCATTCTGTTTATCCGTTTCAGTTTTTAGGAATGATTTGGGACTGATGTCAGGACTTTTGTTTAAGAGGCATTGACTTTAGGGCTGGAAAGATGAGCCACCAGGGAAAGCAGGCACTCAGATCCCTTGAACCTATGTAAATGCCAGGCTGTGTGGTGGCCCAACTGTAATCCTAGCCCCATAGAGGGTCATGACAGGGTCCCCAGGGCAGGTTGTCTATCTTCAGTAGGTGAACTGATGACGTATGAGTTCATGTGAGAGATGCTACCCGAGGATACAAGATGGAGGCTGGTGAGATGGCTCAGCAGGTAAAGGTGCTTGCCACCAAGCCTGACATTCTGAGTTTGAAACCTTAGGACTCACAGAAGAATACTGACTCTCGGAGGTCATCCTCTGACCTTCATACTACATGCTGTGATGTGTATGTGCTCATGCAGTTACACACACACACACACACACACACACACACACACACACACACAAACAGACACACACACACAGAGAGAGACACACACAGACACAAACAGACACACACACACACACACCCCACAAGGATGTACACACAAGCCTGTCTGTCAATCTATCTATCTGTCTATCTGTCTATCTTCACCATCTATTTATCATATATCATTTGTATTTATATACATATATACATATATATGAAAGAGAACAATTGAGGAAGGCAACCAACATCAGCCATGGGCCTCCACACACAGGGCCACACATGCATACATGACACATATACATTTAAAAGAAGAAAAAGGTGTTGGATTGAAATAAAAAGCATTTAAAAAAAATGTTCACCGTAGCCAAGGTAATGACTCTGTACATTGTTCAGGTGGAAGTTTCTGGTTCTGTTCCCAACTCTGGGAGAAAGACGCTTCACTGGTGATGGCTGAGTGAGACAATGATCTACGGGTATTGGCAGAATGTTCCTAGGAGTCATTTATTGCTAATGTTCCTTTGGTAGAACAGTAGTATTTGGTTTTCCCCTAGGAACCAGATATTTGGGGTACGTGCTCAGTTTGCAGTGTGTGTGTGTGTGTGTGTGTGTGTGTGTGTGTGTGTGTGTGTGTGTGTGTGTGGAAGGGGTACTTATCCATAGTCTTTCTCCCTTCTTTGGCTGTCCACTTCCAGCCCAGGTGTTTGTACAATGCTGCAGCCTCCTGGGTTTAGTATGAAGCTCCACACATTCAGGACTCAGTGCCCTCTAAGACTGCCCTGGTCTCTGACATCAGCCGTGCTTCAGAGAGCCCCAGAACACCCACGCTTCTGAGCAGCTGGTTGTAAGTGTAGGAGCTCCACTAGACTGACTCAGAACTGAAACCAACAAAGTGAGAAATTGTGCAGTGGGCACACAGTGCTCCTGCCCTTTTGTGACTGCACAGAGGCCAGAGGACAATGCCAGGTGCCCTGCTCTATTCCTCTCCACCTGTTGCTTTGAACCAGGATCTTTCACTACACCTGGACACAGGCTGCAGTGATCTCCCTGCCTGTCTCCTCACAGGACTTGGTGCCATACCTGACTTTTCACAAGTATGGGTGCCGGGGATTTGTTATCACGTCCTCACGCTTGGGCAGCCAGCACGCTTACATACTGAGGACCTCATTTGAGGTGCCCGTAGTGGATGCTTAGAGACCTTGAGGGGCAGTCAGGAGAAGGACTGACCGTGCGTGCTAGTTGCTGTTTATAGGCGTTTGTTTTGTTTGGGAGTTTGTTGTTCTTTTGAGTCAGTGTCCACTATGCAGAGCAGGCTGGCCTCAAACTTACAGTGTCTGCAGTGTTGTCTCCTGATTGCCCTCAGGTCCTCGGAATTTTTATATATTTTATATATTAATGCATTTATTTATCAGGGAGGGAACCCAATTGCACATGTAGAGGTCTGAGGATGACTGGGGAATCAGTGCTGTCCTTCTACCACGTGGGTCCTGGGGATTGAAGTCAGCTTAGTGGTAAGGCCCTATAGCCAATGAGCCGTGTCATCACTGGAATGCTGGGAGTACATACCCCCTATACCCACCTGGGACCAACTGTGCACTCTGATGGTTGAGGCTTTCATATTCCATGTCCTCTAGGAAGAGGAGAGGCAGGTAAAATGTCAGGCTTCCCAGGCTGGAGTATAGCTCCATCAGCAGGCAAGTACAAGGACCTGAGTTCAGTCACCTGAAGTCACATAAGTTTTTTGTTTTGTTTTGTTTTTAATAAACTTGGGCATGATGAATACACTTATGAACTTATGATCCCAGTGCTGGGAAGGAGGAGCTTACTGGCCAGCCAGCACAGGCCACGCGGCAAGTCAGCGACCCTAGCTCAAAAGCAAGTTAGAAGGCACCTGAAGAATGAGACTCAAAAGTTTACCTCTGGCCTTCACCCCCAAACACACACACACACACACACACACACACACACACACACACACACACACACACACACAGAGGCATCTGCACATGCATATGGTCATAGAGTTCTATCATGTGGTCAACTGTGCCTACAGGATGAGACTCCAAGAGAGTCTCTGGGAAGTTGGCTCAGTTGACAAAGTGCTGTCTTGGGTTTGGTCCCTAGCATCCCTGGGAAAAGCTGGGCATGCTGCTGTGTGTTTATCATGCCAGCACTGGAGAGCTGCGGCACTGTCTGGCCTGCCCCGTATGGGAAATGAAGGAAGGTTCTTACACCAGAAAAGTAATATTTTGTGTGTGCTTATGTGTGTATATGAGTGTGCTGATGTTTGTGTGCATACGGCTGTGTGTGTGCCGGTGTAGGGAGGTCAGAGGACAGCCTCAGATAGTCTCTCAATTTCACCCACTTTTGTGGAGACAGGGTCTCCTCCTGGCTTGAGGCTCACCCATTAGGCTAAGCTAGCTGGCCAGCAAGCCCCAGGAGTCCATCTCCTCCTTAGTACTAGCCTTACCAACATGTAACCAATATAAATATAACCAATATAAATATAACTAACATAAATATAACTAATATGTATTCAACATAAATATAACCAACATATGGTCAACATAAATACCAACATATAACCGCATGTCTGATATTTTTAAGAAAACCTTTTATCACATGTGTTTATTTATTTATTTATTTATTGTGTGTGTGTGTGTGTGTGTGTGTGTGTGTGTGTGTGCATGTGCGTGCATGTGCATGGTGAGTATGTGGTAATCAGTGGACAATTTGCAGTACTCGGTTCCCTCCTTTCGCTTTGTGGGTCACAGGGATGGAACTCAGGTTGGCAGGCTTTGCAGCGTACCTTTACCCTGTGAGCCGTCTCTCCAGCTGGGGCCTGGCATTTTCATGTGGGTTAGGAGGGTTCAACTCGGGTTCTTATACTTGTGAAGCAAGCAGTCCTCTGACTGAGACATCTCCAAACCGTGGACAGTGATTTTTTTTTTCCCCCTTGCCCTCCTTGATTTTTTTTTTAAAGTTATTTCTTTCTTTATTTTTTTAGTGGATAATTGACTATTTTAAGACTTGTGAGAGTCAGTTGACAATGTCTGAGAATATTTTGGGTTGTGGCAACTTGGAGATGAGACGCTATTGGTACTGAGCATAGCTTGGGAATCTTGCTCTTCATCCTATATTGCCATGGGCTCCTCGTTACCACTGTGAAGACATACTTGGTTTCAAATATTTGGAGCTGTGTATCTGTTTTCTTTTCTTTCTTTTTTTTTTTTTTTTTGTTGGTGTGATAAAACGCTCTGACTAAAGGCAACTTAGGGGAGGAAAAGTTTTGTTTCAGTTTATACAGCCTGGTCTATTACCCAGGGAAGCCCGGTAGAAATCTGAAACAGAAACCAGAGCAGAGGGTTCTTAACCTCCCAAGTTCTGCAACCGTTTAATACAGTTTCTTATGTTGTGGCGACTGATATCCATAAAAGTATTGTGTTGCTACTTTCTAACTGTCATTTTGCTACTGTTATCAATCATAAGTATCTGGTATTCAGGGTACCTGATATGTGATTCCCCCAAAGGGTCATGGCCCTCAGGTTGAGAACCACTTCCATAGAGCAATGATGCTTGCTGGCTCAATTTCTGGCTCATGTGCAGCTAGGTTTCTTACACAGTCCAGCCCCACCTGCCTAGGAGATGGTGCCACCCACAGTGGGCTGGGCTCTCCCAGGTCAATCAACAGTCAACTTCTCAATGCCATGGGCACAGGCCAATCTGATCTAGGCAGTTTCTCAGTGGATACTCCCTCAAGATGACTCGAAGGTGTATCTTGTTGACAGCTGAAGGTAACTAGGACAAGCACTGAGCTCAGCACATCCAATTTTGAGTAATAGACTAAGTTTGCTGCTGGGTCCCTGGGAAGCATGCTATCTGCCAGATTGTGGGGTGAGGGAACCCTATGCACCTCGCTGATCTCTTCTTCCATCTCTGCTCCACTTTCAGTTTGATGTGCACCCCATGTCTGGGACCCTGTCCTAAGGTCTGCCAAATCCTTGAAGGCGAGAAGACCATCGATTCTGTGACATCTGCCCAGGAGCTCCGAGGCTGCACTGTGATTAATGGCAGCCTGATCATCAACATTCGAGGGGGCAGTGAGTACTCCCAGGAGGGTCTCCCACTTCCTGTGAGCAGGGAAGTGCGCAGCTCAGGGCATTCCACACGTTCCCTCCCAACTTTCATGGCCATGTTCACTTGGGTCCTGTGGACTTAGCTGCTCAGGAGCCTGAGGCCAGAGGGTTGCGTGAATCTAGGCGGTTCAGACCAGCCTGAGAGACATAATCTTGTTTAAAGAAACAAGACAACACAACCAGCAACCAAAACGACACATCCTTCAGTGGCCCTCTGAGTAGGAGACTCATACCAGGAACTACTCCAAAAATCCGAAATAAAAAGTTCCTGACTCCACCCCTGCCTAAAATTCTTATATTCTAATCTGCACCAGGAATCTGTGTTCTTTATATTTTATATGTATGAGTCTCCCTGTATGTATGTGCAGTGTCCACAAAAGCCAGAAAAGGGCATCTGATATCCTGGAATTGCATTTAGAGATGGTAGTGAGTTGCCATGTCGGTGCTGGGAACTGAACCCAGGTCCTCTGTGGGAGCAATAGATTCTCCTAACTACTGTTGGGCCATCTCAATGGCCGGGGGGGCGGGGTGGAATCTGTATTCTTACCAATAGGCACCAAGTCCGCTGGTATACACTTGTTATCCCAGACTCAGGAAAGGGAAGTAGGAGGAGTTCAAGTTTATCCTCAGCTTCAGTGTGAGTTTGAAGTCAACCTAAGCTACGTGAGACCCAATCAAAGAAATAAATAGAGGGGGGAAAAAAAACCCTAAGCTAAAACAAACAAACAAACAAACAAACAAACAAAACTTCACTGTGGGTAGGGCTGTAGGTAGAGTATTTACCCAGCATTCATGGGTTGATGGGTTTTAGTCCTCAGTACTATGACACGAGGGCATACTGGTGAAATCCAGACTGGGAAAGTAGAAACAGGAAGATTGGGAGTTCAAAGTTATCTTTAGTTAGATAGTAAATCTGAGGCTAAATTGGGCTACATGAGACTTTGTTTCAAAAAAAAAAAAAAAAAAAGCAAGCATGCTGTATTGTAGATTTTCCTTAAGGTCACTATGTGGCTCCAGATGACTTTCAACTTTTACTTCTCTTGCCTTCATATCCTATCCTGTATGCTGGGTTAACAGGTAGGCAGGAGAACACACACACACACACACACACACACACACACACACACACACACACCACACACACACACACACACACACACACACACACCACACACCACACACACACACACCACACACACACACACGATAAAAAAAAAATTCATGAATGTTTTCTCCTTTTTGTAGACAACCTGGCAGCTGAGCTGGAGGCTAACCTTGGCCTCATTGAAGAAATTTCAGGCTTCCTAAAAATCCGTCGCTCCTATGCTCTAGTGTCACTTTCTTTCTTCCGGAAGCTGCATCTGATTCGAGGAGAGACCTTGGAAATCGGGTAGGTGAACCTGAGACTGTGCTTGTGGCTGCCAACCAAGAAGCTCCTGAGTTAGGACAACATCGGGATGGGGAGCTGGCTCACTGGGCGAACTGTTTAGTTGTAACATAAAGGGTTTAGCTGAAAAGATGGGCCTATCAGTGTTGGGGACACAGAGACAGAGGGATCCCTGGCCTCCCTGGCCAGCCATTCCGCACTTACTTAACAGGTGGAGGCCAGAGAAAGACCCTGACTCAGAAAATCAGGGTGGATAAGGTCTAAAGAATGGCAGCTCGGTTTTCCTCTGTCCTCCACATTTGAATACATTTGTGCGCATGCACCATGCATGCTCATCCATGTATGTGTGAGTGTGTGCATATACTTACACATGCTAAAAACTTAGAGTTTTTCTTTTTAAAAACCAAACTGAACCAAAAATCTGCTAGGTAAAAATGCCTGCCATATTTCTGAATGTACATCTAGCCTAGAAGCACAAAATTCTGCTTTCAAGTCTTCCTAGGGAAGCCAGGGGTACTGGCTGGGATTTGCTAATGGTGGGTGTATCTGCCATAATTATAAGATAAATACCTGCTCACAGCCATGTTTGGAAGCTTCTCCAACCTTGGTTCTCTCAATTCAAAACTCTCTCACTTTAATGGGATAAGAGGTAGTTTATTCTGGGGCCAATTATAAGTAGCATGTCCCAGGAACATTGATAAAGGTTATCATAAATTATATATTCCAATACGGTAACAGCATTGGGAAGTTTTTATATGACTAGAATACAAAGCCACAAACCAAGGCACCTTTAAAATACTTTGGTAGAAATATCAAAGAGGTGAGTAACAGGAAACCAGGGAAATCTCTGCTGTAAGCCTCAGATATCATCCGATGACATTTGAAGTGAAATTTTGGCTGATGGAAGCTGATAATTTGCTACACTAATACATCCCAAAAAGGTTTACAAGCTGGTCACAGTATGTTAGGTCAGACACAGAGGTAGGCAAGAGTGGCTACTAAGGGGGTTAAAGTCAGACCAGGGTAAATTGTAATTAGGCTTTGGACCTGTGTGACATTGCAACCTCTCCATAGTCATTGGAATTTTAATCAATTAATCATCCTTGTAGAAGGTTCAACATAAAAGTTTCATGCCCATACCTATCCCTCCCCTGCCCCCTGCCAGAACTTTTGTTCACTAACCTCTTAAGGGAGACCATTAACTGCTCTTTGTTGAGATGTTGCTCTTGCCTGGCTCCTGGAATTCCACTCCTTCAAGGCATCCTCCCAGCCATCCCCAGGTGTCCTCCCTCATTTTCCTCTCTCTCCATTTCTTTTTTCTTTTTCCTTTCTTCTCCTCCCCCCCTCCCCCCGCTCCCCGAGACAGGGTTTTTCTGTGTAGCCTTGGCTGTCCTGGATTCACTTTGTAGACCAGGCTCACCTCGAACTCACAGCGATCCGCCTGCCTCTGCCTCCCAAGTGCTATCTCTATTTCTTTACGGAGTTGACAACGTGGGCTCCCAGCCATGGCCTGTGACTTGGATCTTGTTTTAACTAAGCTGAAATATTCAGTCCTGACTTCTCTCCTACCCACCACCCCAAGCCTGTCTCTAAAGTTTGCCTCAGGTGACCACTGGGAATCTCAGATACAGCAAGTACCCTTCTGACTTCTTGTTTCTGGGACTCTCCTTTGCTCTGCCCTCCTCCATCCTCCAGGTCCCACACACCTTGCTTGAGTTGAAGAGATGATGAGCAAGAACTGTGAGGAAGATCACTGAAAAATACCGTGGAGAAGTTAGAGTCTCTGTGTTTCTCATGGGCACAAAATGGATGCCTTCTCCCCAGTCTCATAGCTGTAAATCCAGGAAGTGGGGAAGGGACAAAAGGACATGTCAGTCTACACTTTCTTAAAGCAGGACCACACAACTCGATTGGTGATATGCACCTTTAATCCTGGCACTTAAGAGGTGGAAGCAGGCAGATCTCAGGCCTGGCCTGGACTATGTAGAGCTTTCTAAGGCCAGCCAGGGCTACAGAGTGAGTCTCTTTATCAAAACCACTTAAAAAACAAAGAAACAGACAGGAGTACAACACAAAACCAAACGAAACCTTCTGTAGTTTTTAATCCCCAAACTTGATTGCCCTTCTATTTTATTTGCCAGACCTGGCTCACATGGCTATGCTGGAACGTTGTGAGAGACATGAGGAGAATAGATAGTCGTCTTTTCTAACCTTTGTGATTGAGAAAGGCAATTAAAAAGAAGTCTGGAAAGGTGTATGAGAACCAGATTCATCATGCTTAGTAAAACATCCATCTGTTCATGCGGATATTCCTGTCACAGTTCTTTTTTTTTTTTAAGTTAAAGCCCAGGCCTTTTGATTGGCTGGGCTTTCTGGAACCAACCAGAGCAGTCCATTAGAATTATAATATAAGCCATGAATGAGAATTTCAGCCGTCTAGGGCCCAACTAAAAATTTTTAAAAGGGAAAGCTGAGATTAATTTTACTTCTGCACTTTACCTAACCCATTATGTCTCCATGTGACATCTCTTTGAATCTATCCTCTCTCTCTCTATCTCTCTCTCTCTCTCTCTCTCTCTCTCTCTCTCTCTCTCTCTCTCTCTCTCTCTCTCTCTCTCTCTCTAATTAGGACTCATTTACCCCAGATGAGCTTTGAGCTTGCTATGATGACCTTGAACTTCTGATTCTTCTGCTTATCTGTCCTGGAGTATGCAGTGCTGGGATGGAGTCCAGGCCTTTTGAGTATAGAGCAAGCCTTTATAAACCAAGCTACATCTCCAGTGTTTTTTTTTCCCCCCTGCCCAGGCAGTTTGGAACTATTAGCCCATTCACATGGCACACAGGGAATGACTTTTGTGCCCATCATGGAGGTCCAGGTGCCTCCCTTCCCCACTCATTGCCTGCTGGAGGGATGCTCATGGTCCAAAACTCAACTCAGCTCTAATAAAGGCACCAAGAATATATAAACTAGAGTTTCTTTCTTCTTTTTTCTTTCTTCCTATTTTCCTCTCTCTCCCTTCTTTTTTCTTTCCTCCTCTTCCTCCTCTTCCTCTTCCTCTTCCTCCTCCTCCTCTTCCTCCTTCTCCTCGTCCTCGTCCTCCTCCTCCTCCTCGAAGGCTATATATTCATGGTATTGGTCTAGTATGTATTAGACCAGATAGTTTGTTTTACTGCAGCTTCCTGGTATTTCTTCATGCCTGTTAGGTAAAGATGACCTCTCTGCTCTTCTCCTGGTTTCAGCTCATGTGTTTATGTGTCTTCAATTTTTCCCCTTCCCAAACCCAGTCTGACTACAACCCTCCTCCCCTCTGTCTCTTCATCCTCCATCAATTTGCCTCCTCTTTCTTCTCCAGCTCCTTCCTTTCTTCTTATTTTGCTATTGAGTCTAGTGCTTGGTGCATGCTAAGCAAGCCCTTTACCATTGAGCCATGCTTCCAGCCTCTCACTGGGGAATTCTAGGCAGGGTATCTCCTACTGAGCCACATCCCCAGCCCATCACTGGAGGATCCTAGGCAGGTGCTTTACCCCTGAAGCCATGCCCTCAACCCTTACTGGGAGATTCTAGGTAGGGGCTCTATCCCATAGCTACAGCCCCAGTCCCTCATTGGGAGATTCTAGGAGAGGATTCTTTACTTTTCTTACTATGAAAATCTGTCAACTTCCTTGTTTTCTATATTCCCAAAGATATTTTTTTTTGAGTCTGTACATGTAAAGTATTTTAGATCACAATCAACCCCCATGCATTTCTCTTACTCCTCATAGATCCACCCTCATTCCCTCTCAAGTTTATTTTTAAAAACAAAGTTACAACCCACTGAGTGCACTTTGTGGCACCTGCTATCTTAACATCAAAGAAGATAGGGTGTGGAGTGACTAGTGATGCCTGTGTGTGTGTGTCTCTGTAGGAACTATTCTTTCTATGCCTTGGACAACCAGAACCTGAGGCAGCTCTGGGACTGGAGCAAACACAACCTCACCATCACTCAGGGAAAGCTCTTTTTCCACTACAACCCCAAACTCTGCTTGTCAGAAATTCACAAGATGGAAGAAGTTTCCGGAACCAAGGGCCGCCAGGAGAGGAATGACATTGCCCTGAAGACCAATGGGGACCAGGCATCCTGTAAGTCGCTTCATTTTCATATCCTGAGTGGCTGCCCTCTGTCAGCCATGGGGAAGGTGCCGTTGTCTTTTGTTGAGGTTCTGTGAGAGGAGTTTTAAAATACCAAAGGTAGGCATGTATATGTGTGCATATGTGTGCATGTGTGTGCATATGTGTGCATGTGCGTGCATATTTATATGCACACGTGTGTGTGTGTGTGTGTGTGTGTGTGTGTGTGTGTAGAGATGTGCACATGTCTGTGGAGGCCAGGGGACGAGCCCAGGTATTGTGACGTGGACATCATCTACTAGTGTTCTTTTTGTCTGATAGGATTTCTTGCTGCCTGACGTGCACTAATAGGCTTAGTGGGCTGGTCTGAGAACTACAGGGATATCTGTCTTTCCTACTTTTTCAGTGCTGGGCTTAGAAGTGTGCATCACTGTTTTAGTCAGTGTCCTATTGCTGTAATGAGACACACAACCGAAACAGTTTTTCTAGGAGAAGCATTTAGTTGGGGCTGGCTCACAGTTTCAGAAGCTTAGTCCATTGGTATCATTGTATAGAGCATGGTGGCAGACAGGTAGGCATGGGGCTGACAGCTCACATCCTGATCCACAGTCAGAGGCAGAGAGAAGAGAACCTGGGCCTGGCATGGGGTTTTGAACCTCAAACTTTACCCCTAGTGACACAGTTCCCCAAACAAGGCCACAGCTCCTAAGCCTTTCCAAACACTCCCACAGTGGACTAAGCATTTAAACATATGACCAGTGGTGGCCATTCTTACCCAAGCTACCACTGGCTCCTATAGACTTGTAGCCATATCATAATGCAAAATGCATTCAGCCCAACTTCAAAAGCCACCCCCCTAGTCAATCACAGTTTCAACCCAGTTTAAAAATACAAGGTCTCTTCTGAGACTCATGGCAATCTCTTAACTGTAACTCCCTGTAAAATAAAAAAGCAGATCACATCCTTGCAACTTACAGTGGCACAGAAAATAAAGTACTGTTGCGAAAGGGAGGGAAGCAAGCATGGTGACGAAATACTGGACGAAAGCAAGGCTGGTGCCCAGAAAGGCAAACTCCAAACTGTATTAGATGGCGCTTCCTTTCCAGCCTTGCTGAATGCATCACTCTTTTCTCTCTTGGGCAGATTTTTTTGGGCAGACATCCTCCAGAGCTGGCATTTCCAACATCTTGGGGATGTTCTAATGCCATTCAGGCTTCATTTGCACAGCTTCATACAATGACCTACCTTGGCCTCCATGCGTGGACTCCCTTGTTTGGCTAATTGGGGACCAAGCATTCAAACATAAGAGCCTATGGGGGCCATTCTCTTTCAAACCACCACAGACAGGATGGCTCCAGATTTTTTTTTCTCTCCCCCCTCCTTGTTCCCTCTCCCCCTTCTTTTCTTCCCTCCCATCATGGCTGTCGTCATCTTGTTGTCTTCTTCTTCCTTCTTCCAAATCCTCAAGCTTACAAATGGAGCATTTACCAAGTAAACTCTTCCCAGCCCAGCAGAGGCAGGTTTTTGTTTTTTTGTATCTTTTCTGAGCCTGTTGCACAGTACAGTGTCTGATGCCACATAAGCATAAAGCTAGTGCTGAGGGCATCAAGGTTGATGAAGTACATGTGGCAGTCTGGGAAGCAACGACAAGATGAACTTTGGGGCTAGAGAGATGGTTCCATTCTGTTGCTCTGACCCAAAGCAAGTTGAGGAAGAAAGCTTATTTTATCTTACGTTTCCAGGCTATAATGTATCATTAAGGGAGGTCAGAGCAAAAACTCAAGGCAGGAATCTGGAGGCAGGAACTGAGACAGTAACCATGGAAGAATCCTGTTTATGGCCCGCTACCTTTTTATGTAGCCCAAGGCTGCCCACTCAGAGATGGGACTGCCCACAGTGGGCGAGGTCCTTCCTACATCAATTCAAAATTATAGACACGACCACAGGGCAATCTCATGGAGGAAGATTTTCAATTGAGGTTCTCTCTTCCCAGGTGTGTCCAGTTGACAATCAAGATTAGCCATCACACCTGCACATACACGAACATGCATACACATACATAAAAAAGATGACCCCTTTGCTCAAAAATGGCCGACTAGTTGTCCTTTTTGCATGGATCATCCATGCTTCATTTGAGCATCTTACTTGGTTAAGTCTTTAACACGTAATTGATCTGGTGACTCCCCACCTTTCAAACTCAGCAAGCCCAGTCCTCTCTTTGCCTGGATGAGACACATATGAGCAATAGCTGGTTATAAACACTGCCTGTTTTAATTGTCAACTTGATACAATCTAGAAGTCTGGGAAGAGAGTCTTAATGGAAGATTTGTTCAGATCAGGTTCTTAGCTGACGATTGATTTTTGCGGGGCGGGGTGGGCGGGGGAAGGGAGTGCAGGTCTTACTGGCCCGAGCTCACCAAGTAAACTTGCATGGCTTGGGCTTTGTTTTTGATTGTTAACTGAAGCGAGAAGAGCCATTTCATGGACTGGATCTTGAGCAATACGAGAGCAGAGAGAGCTAGCTAAGTATAAGCAGCAAGCAGGCACCATGTATGTGCGCTTTCTTCTTTGTTAGTGACTGTGGATGCTGAGAAATGAACAAGGCCTTGGGTTCCCTGTTAATTTCCCTGAAATGATAGACTCTGACCTGGAATTGTAAGCCAAACAAACACTTCCCTCCTTAAATTGCTTTTTTTTTCCTTTTACAATATTTTATCACAGCAACAAAATGAAACTAGGACCCTCACCTTCCCTCAAGCCACCTCCCTTCTCAAAGAGGCAGGATGCCGAACACTTCGATCTGCAAGTAACTCCAGCTGCCTGACTCTTTTTTTTCTCTTGAACCTTTCTAGGTGAAAATGAATTACTTAAATTTTCTTTCATTCGGACGTCTTTTGACAAGATCTTGCTAAGGTGGGAGCCCTACTGGCCCCCCGACTTCCGAGACCTCCTGGGATTCATGCTGTTCTACAAAGAAGCGTAAGTAGGAGGGAGGTAGCCTGCTCGTTATGCTCCTTGCCGCAGGGACAGACAAAGCCCGTCGAGAAGAAGCCTAAGGAAGGGAGGCTTTATCTCCGCTCACATCTTGCATGCTGGGGATGTCATAGCAGCTGGTCACATGGCATCCACAGGCAGGAAGCAGAGAGATGAAGGCTGGTGCTCAGCTCACACTTGCTTTAAAATAAGATACTATTTTAAGTGTATTCTTTTTACATTTTCATATATGTGTCTAGTGTATTCTGATCATATCCGTTCACCAGTTTCTCCCTCCACATTCCTCTAGCATGTCCATCCTGTTTCCTTCCTTAGTTCTGTGCTCTCTGTGTTACTGTTAACAGTCCCCTGAATCCAGTTGGTGCTGTCTGTGTGTACATGCATGTGGAGCCATACACTGATGCATGCGCAACCGATCAGTGTCCACATCAGCCAAAGAGAAGTGATTTCACCTTCCTTAGTTGCTACACACTACGCCTCTGCTAGGAGAGGAGTTTGGAGCCCTTTGCCATCCTTGTTGGGATGTTGACTGGCTTGACTTGGTGCAGGCAACCATACCTGGCCTGAGTTGATGTGTGTGGCAGCTGTGCCATGTGCAGAAGTCAGCATTTCGGAGCTCCTTCCTATCTACTCTCTTCTCTTTCTTCAAACTAGAGATGCACCCGTCTCCATCTGCTAGTGCTGAGATTACAAATGCTCACCACTACACCTGGCCTTTCCATGCGTGCTAGGGATTGAACTCCGGTCCTCAGGCTTGTGCAGGAAGCACATTGCTCACTGAGCCATCTCCTCGGGAACAGCAGTCATTTGTTGATAACTCATGTTGACAATGTTACAAGTACATAGAAAATGTTGGCGTGGGAAGGAAGGAAGGAAGAAAGAAAGAAAGTACATTGACTACATGTAAGGTACCATACACCACACACCCTGGGTATATGGCAGAGTCTCAGTCATTTACCCCTGTGGCTGTGATGTAGGCTGAGAGCTGGTGCTCTGCGACAGTAGTCAGCATCATGCTGCTAGCTTTGAGTAAGACCCACGTTCAGAATTGGAAATATGATAAAGTTCACTTTTGGGAGGCTGGAGAGGAGGCTCAGCTGGGAAGAGCGCCTCCTGCGCTTCCACGCAACCTGAGTTTGATTTCAGCATCCAAGTCAGGCATCTCACACCGCCAGAACCAGGGAATCCTGTATTCTCTTCTGGGCCCTGAAAGCTCGTGCATATAATTAGACACACTTAGATACATATTCAGACTTTTAGAAAAATCTCGCTCTGGGATGTACTTGAAATCCCAGCTCCGAGGAGCTGGGGAGATCTTTGGGGTGTTTGCCTAGCCAGCCTAGCGTACGAGGTGGATTTCAGGCCTGATAACATCACCACATCACAAAATACCACCATACACCACACCACACCACAAAAGACAAGGTGGGAGTCAGGTGTGTACGCCATTAATCCCAGCACTGCGGAAACTAGAGTCAGGCAGGTTTCTGTGACTTTGAGGCCAGCCAGGACTAGAAAGTGTCTCAACAAACAGAAAAAAACAAGGTAGCTCATACACGACAGTGTTCTCCAGGGCCACGCATATACACTTAACCCCCACAAACACATACACGTGCGTGCACAAAAGCACGTGCACACGCACGCACACACATGCATGCATGCACACACACACACACAGGCATGCACGCACGCACATGCGCACACACACACTGTGCACCAAGCCAAACAGAAAAAAGTGAGTCTACGTCTTATAACTCTCCAAGATCCCCAGTGTACTTAGTAAGTACTGACATTGACATGTGCACAGCGGTAACCCACCTCTCCCTCTTATTTCTCAAAAGCCCTTATCAGAATGTGACGGAGTTTGAT
Source organism: Acomys russatus (assembly GCF_903995435.1). Lineage (NCBI taxonomy): Eukaryota > Metazoa > Chordata > Mammalia > Rodentia > Muridae > Acomys > Acomys russatus. Next base: position 30,021,301 of record NC_067155.1, read on the forward strand.
GGGCAGGATGCTTGTGGCTCCAACAGCTGGACCGTGGTGGATATCGACCCACCGCAGAGGTCCAACGACCCCAAATCTCAGACCCCAAGCCACCCTGGGTGGCTGATGAGGGGTCTCAAGCCCTGGACCCAGTATGCCATCTTTGTCAAGACTTTAGTTACCTTCTCTGATGAACGCCGGACCTATGGAGCCAAAAGTGACATCATCTACGTGCAGACAGATGCCACCAGTAAGTGTGTCCTGTGAATATGGGTTTGCTGTTGGACTGACACTTTTACCTTTGACAGGCAGCTTAGTGATGTTCCATGACAGGTTTTCTCCTGTGTTTGGCTCTCGGGGAGCTAAAGTCTGAGGCTTATATTTTCAGATGTAATGAAATTATAAGCCATGAACCACTTCAGAGCTCAAGGGTTCACTCTCGGGATGGGAAGATGGCCTAACGTGTAAGATTATATGCTGTTCCCATTACCCTAATTGAAAGTCGGGCGTGACCATGTCCATGCACCAGAGCACTGGGGCTCAGGGCCAGGACGAGGGGAACACTAGAATCTGATGCTGCCAGCCTAGCTTCAGTCTCAGTGAAAGATCTTGTTGCAAAAGAGTAAGGTAGACAGTGATAGAATGGGATACCTAACTTCCTCCTCTGGCCTCTGCACATGTGCAGACACCATATATCTAGCACACTCATGCACACATATGTCCCACACACACACCCCCCCACATATAATACACACTACATATGACACACATGTGTATACCCACACCCTACGTATAACAGACACACGATATGTAACACACACATGAAAACCTACCTACCACATATTTTATATATATATATATATATATACACACACACATATACATGCCATACATATTACATGTAACACACACATGTGCGTACCACACATAACACACACTATATATAATACTCAGACACCACATATGACATGTATGTATGTACACACATCACATATAACATGCTTATATGCAACATATAGCATATATGAGCACACACAGTAAAACACACACACAGTACACACTCACACCACACATATAACATGTACATGTAGTACACATCTTCTTGAATTCAGGACAGCTGCGATACACGCAGAAGACCGTCTTTAACCTCTGTAACTGGGAGGGGAGATGCTGAGTGTGGTGGTACACACATTTACTTTTCCTCTTGGAAGGTGGAGGTAGATGGATCTTTACGAGTTCAAGCCCAACCTGGTCTATGTGGTGACTTCTAGGGCTACACAGTAAGACTTTTCTTAAGAAGCGAATTCAAGCCGGACGTGGCGGCGCACACCTTTAATCCCAGCACTTGGGAGGCAGAGGCAGGCGGATCGCTGTGAGTTCGAGGCCAGCCTGGTCTACAAAGCGAGTCCAGGACAGCCAGGGCTACACAGAGAAACCCTGTCTCGAAAAACCAACCAACCAACCAACCAACCAACCAAACAAGAAGTGAATGCAATCAATAAATAACTTAATTTAAAATGAGAGCTGTTGAGGCAAGAGAATGGTTGTCTATTTGAGGCCAGCCATATCAAGACCTTGTCACAATGTCAAAACACCAATAAAATAATAGCAGAATGTTTGAGAGGTAGAGGCAGGAGGATCAGCAGTTCAGGATCATTCCTTTCTACATATTAAGTTTGAAGACAACCTGGACTCAGGCCCCCCTCCCCCAAATAACGCCGCCGCCACCATCACCACCACCACCACCATCACCACCCACCACTACCACCACCACCGACAACCAAACCAACTCCTAGAAAATAACAACAGAAATTAAACTTTGTCTACTGTATATTACTTTAGTTGGTCTAGGTTACTATTGCTGTTGTTAATTTCTATTAGTTACAAATTAAGCTTTATCATAGGTATGTACATGTGGAAAATATTAATGGTTCAGTGCCGTGTGTGGTTTTACATATCGCTGCAGTTGCAAATGTGCCACCATAGAGAAGGTGGGGGGCGACAACTGCATGCTTTACCCATCCTGTCTTGGTGTAATCTTGTTTTATTTATTTATACACTCTTGTTTCTCTCTTCCCTCATTTTTCTTCTTTATGGCTATAATGTCTCATAACAAATTAGTTGTATTTCTGTCAAGCTTCTTAGCTTAGTAGTTTTAACAAGGAGATAATTCTGTCCCTCTCAGGGGAGGGAAGATACCTGTCAATGTCCGGAGACATTTTTGCTGGGAAGTGGGATGGTTGACAAGGAGTTATCTGCCCCAAATGTGAACACGCAGAGAGTTAGCGACCCCATCACAAGAGTCTTTGTTTCATTCATTGTCCTGATTTCTTCACCATCTACACTCTTATCTTGTATCTAGACCGAGTTTGTCACAGACTTCTGCCTTCCTGGTCTGTGCACACTTTTTGCTTTCTGCTTTGAGAACTCTTTGTGCTCCCTCTTCAGCTCTCTCAGTCTCCTCCATTTGTGCGTGTGTGTGCGTGCGCATGTGTGTGCTGGCATGTGTGTATCTTATTTGAATGTGGCACGTGCCAGAGGTTCGCCTTGGGATCTTCCTCAGTTGTTTTTCCACCTTATTCGTTGTGGCCAGGTCTCTCAGTAAACCCAGAGGTTGCTTGCCCTCTGCTTATCCTCTGTGCCTGCTGGGTCTGTAGGTAGGCTGCTGGGGCGTGCCACCTGGGTCTGTAGGTAGGCTGCTGTGGCCGTGCCACATGGATCTGTAGGTAGGCTGCTATAGCCATGCCGCCTGGGTCCGTAGGTAGGCTGCTGTGGCCGTGCTGCCTGGCACTTATGTGGGTGCTGGGGATATGAACTGTCCTCAGGCTTCTGTGGTAAGGGCTTCACCCACGGAGCTATCTCCCTGGCCTCACGATACCACCATTCTTCAGGGGGAAGATTTTAGGGTGTATTTTGAAGGATGTCCCATGAAAGATGAATGACACTCTCTGGGGATGGGCATGTGGCTTAGTTGGTAGTTTGCTTGCTCAGCATGTATGAAGCCTTAGGTTAAATCCAAGTTCCCCAAACCACATAAACCAGGTAAAGTGGTGTGTATGCTCAATTTTTCTTAACCAATATATTTTATTAACAATTTATTGACCGAGCATACGTCACTTATAACCCGACTAACCAAAACAATAGGAAATGAGGATTAATGGACACAATAACAAAACCGTAAGGATATCAGTTCCGAGGAGCAATTCTCCTGGTGTGAGCAGCAGGATTTCTTCTGCTGGAACCTGGAGTAACCAGAACCCGGAACCTCAGCAGGAGCTGGAGTCCTGAAGCCTTCCCTCAGCGGTTCTCTCTAGGAGTGTCTTGAAGTGCAGCGATGAACAGCCAAAACTATCCCAAGTCTCCAAAAAGCCCCAGCCTCTAGTTCTGGGCTCATTTATATATCTCCTCCCAGAGTCTGTTCACGGGATCTTTTCAGCTGGCAACAATCAAGCTCCCGCATGAGATGGTTGGTCTTCTAGTGGATTAGCCTCACCTGTTCTCTCATGAGACCGTTCCAATCCCACACTTAGAATCCTAAAAACAGGTTTATCTCTCCTTCAGTGGTGCGTGTCTCTCACTGTAGCGCTCAGGAGATAGGTAGGAGGAGCAGGAGTTCAAGCTCATCCTTGGCTCCATTGTAAGTTTGAGGCTGGTGTGGCCTACATGATGAGAGCCTGTTTCCAAAACAAACAGACAAAAACAGTTCGATGGCTTCAGGTACTCTCAATGACTCTCTTTGATTTCGTGCACGTGTTAACCAAAATTCATGTCTTGCCTTGATTATTATTATTATTATTATTATTATTATTATTATTATTATTATTATTATTATTATTATTATTATTATTATTTTGGTCCCAGGAACATTTCCTAGTGCCCACAACAGCAGGAGCCTTTAGCATCTGTCCAAAATGTTTGGAGCAAATGAGTGGATGGTGGCCACATACCCTCAGTGTGAATGGACAATGTTCTGGTCATTCCTGCTGGCCTGGGCAAGCCTTTCACCTGTTCCTAGTTTTTTTTTCTGGCATTAAATAATGCTATAGCAAATGTAACTGTGGTTTTACTGGGGCTATCCTTTCCTCCTCCCAGGTACACCCAACAACTCACATATTCTCCCTCATGGTAAATGTGTTTCTTTTCTCCTTTACAGATCCTTCTGTCCCCCTGGATCCCATATCAGTTTCTAATTCCTCGTCTCAGATTATCTTAAAGTGGAAGCCGCCCTCCGACCCCAATGGCAACATCACGCACTACCTGGTCTACTGGGAGAGGCAGGCGGAGGACAGCGAGCTGTTTGAGTTGGATTACTGTCTCAAAGGTGAGCACAAGCCACTGACATGGGGTTGGCTGCACCTCAGTTCTCTTACTCTCTTTTTTCTGTTTACCAGGGTGTGTGTATATATGTGTACCTGTGCACACGCACTTGTACTCCATTCTTTCTCACATAAGACACACTTAGAGTGTGTGTGTGTGTTCATGTATGTATATATTGTGTATAGATGTGTGTAGGTTTGTGTGTATATGCATGTGTGGAGGTCAGAGAGTAACTTTAGGTGTATGTCTGAGAATGCTGTCCATCTTGTTTTTAATGTTTTTGCTTGGTTTATGAGGCGGTCTCATGAAGACCAACCTAGACTTAAGCTCACTATGTAGCTCAGGAAGACATTAGACTCCCTGCTCCTCCTGCCTCTACCTCCTAAGTGTTGGGATTACAGGACTATACCATCAAGCCTAATTTATACAATGCCAAGGATTCAAATCCAAGGCCGCAGGGGTGCTAACAGTGTACCAACAGATCTACACTGCCAACCCACTTCATTCTTTGAATTGAAAGTATTTTTATTCTATTTATTTATTTGCCTAGTCTCTCTCTGTGCGTGGGCATGCATGTGCCATGACGTGTGTGTGGAGGGCAGAGGACAGCTTACAGGACTTTGTTGTCTTATCAGCCATGTGGGTCCCAGGGCTCAAACTCATCTGCTTAGGCATGGAGGCGTGCTCTTTCACCTGCACTCACAGTCTCCCCAGTGCACATACACACATCTTCAGACATTGCACATGGGCTCGCACTCACCATCTCTCTAGTGCACACACACATCTTTAGACAAGGCACATGGACCTGCACTCATCATCTCCCTGGTGCACACACACATCTTTAGATATTGCTCATGGACTCACACACACCATGTCCCCAGTGCGTACACACATCTTTAGACATTGCACAAGGAGTCACACTTACCTTCTCCCCAGTGCACACACACACACACACACACACACACACACACACACACACACACACACACACACACACACACATCTTTAGATATTGTTTAGGGATCTATACTTGACATCTCCCAGTGGAAACCGACATTTTTAAACATTGTACATGGATCCATACTCACTAATCTCCAATGCACACACACATATTTTATATTGTACATGGATTCATACTCTGGAGGCTGCTGAAAATCTGATGCAGCACTTCCCCAGAGTGTCCAAAGCCCTGGGTTCAGTCCCCAGTACTGCAAATCAAGCAAGGACTAGATATAATGGTGAAACACATTCAATGCTTCATTCACCTATGAGCCTTACAGTGGATAGACATATATTAAATATGGAAATTGGAGTAATAAATGTTTTCATTGTTTCCTTGTGATAGAAACATTCAAGGTCTTTGCAGTACTGGTTGTACAGGCTGACGCGCGCGCGTGTGTGTGTGTGTGAGTGTGCATGCACACGTGTACAGTGGAGAGGCAAAGTGGACAAGATTTATGAAGTAGCAGTTCCATGAAGCGTCCTGAAGTTGCCTTGCATGGTTACTATATTGTATATTATATATTTCAAAATAACTGAAAATGGGTTATCAAAAAGGAAACCTAGGGGACATCAAGATGGCTTGGTGGATAGATGTATTTGCTGCCAAACCTGATGACCGAAGATAGGTATCTAGGAGCTAAATAGTGCAGCGAACTTACTCCCCAAAGCTATCATCTGACCTCTAGCCACTGTGGCACACACATACACATGCATACTAAATCTATTAAAACAAAGTAAAAAGTCACAACCCACCATCAAATCAGAGAAGGTAAAAGTTTGCTCTTCTTTCAGTTGGTTGCTTTTGTTTTTGATCAGAATAACTGTTGTTTCGGTTAGCAATATCCTTAGCCTGTGACCTTGTTGAAGCAGGCCAAGGGGGCTGCTGGAGAGGTGTGGCTGAGGTCTGCGCTTGGATCCACCCCTGGCCTGGCATCTGGTTTTGGCTAAGTCATGCAGCAAGTAGTCTGTCTCCTTTTGTGGAGAAGGGGAGGAGGACAGATGACTCCTGGGAACTGTCCCAACTCTAAGATCATGTGCTGTATGCATGCCTATGACATCATCCCTGCCTGGGCCAGGATCGCCAACTTGATTTATCTCTTTGCATACTTTATATAACTTGAGAGTAAGTCCAGGCCTGGGCTCAGCTCTGACCTATTGGCTCTACATTTGAGAACATGAAACCACTAGGTAGCAATGCTTCCGGCAAATGCCGAAGCTCTACTTTTTCCATCTGTTAAAAACAAAAACAAAGCCAGTAACTTTAAAAGAGTTGATTTTGCCATTGTTTGTTTTCAACAAGGTTTCATGTGGTCCAGGCTGGCCTTAACCTCATGATGGAGCTCAAAGATGACCCTGGCCATCCTGTGGCAGTCACTGGAGTGCTAAGATGACAGGTGTTCTCCACTGTGCCAGGCTAACCACACCAAACTTTCATCCAGCAAAGGGAAATTCATGATTACAGGGGCTGAGCATATAGCTTGGCTGGTAGAGAGCTTCCTAGCATGCAGAAAGCCCTGGGCTCTATTCCCTGCACCACACAGACCCCTTGTGGTGGCAGAGGCCCGTGATGGCAGCATTTGGGAGGTAGAGGCAGGAAGGTTGTGTACTTAAATCATCCTTACCTGTATAGCAAGTTGTAGTCCATTCTGAAGTATGCGAAACAAGAACACAACCACCTTAAATCCACGAATACCATAGGATTGTTTAAAGATGGTGATGTGTGATCATCACAGAATTTAATCACACATGCATGTTTACGTGTGTCTGTACATGTGTCTGTGTGTGTCTGTCTGTATATACGCATGCATGTTTCTACTCGTGTTTGGAGTCTGACCGAGCCATCTTTCCACTGTGTACATACACATTTTTAAATGTTCCATACTCTGCTGGAAGCATACGCAGGGCTGTATTTGAAGTTCATATCAGGTGTCTTTGTGGCTCTCCACCTTGTTTTTTTGAGGCAGTGTTTCTCAGTGGAACGGATGCTCACTAATTTTGCTATACTGGCTGGTCAGTGAGTTCCAGGGATCCTTCTGTCTTTACTTTCCCAGCACTGAGGAGTAAGATGTGCGTTATTATGTCTTTTTTTTTGAGACACGGTTTCTCTGTGTGGCCTTGGCTATCCTGGACTTGCTTTGTAGACCAGGCTACAAAGTATACAGTATGGTCGCCATGTTAGGAGGGAATGGGATGTCAGTGTTGAGTGAGGACAGAGCTTTGGTTCAGATGAGAAAGTTCTGGAAATGGGTAGAGGTGATGGTTGTGCCACACTGTAAACAGGCAGTGCCACTAACTGTTTCACATGATTTCAATAGTAACATTTTATGTTATGCTTATTTAGCATAATTTCACCAATACATACATTAAATAACCAGTAGTAGCTTTCTATTAGTGTCACAAATTGATTTTTTTTTAAAAAAAATGTGATAAATATGGAGCTAAGGAAATGATGCTGCATAAAATGTTTGCTGTATAAACAGGAGGACCTGCGTTTGGATCCCCAACTACGTAGAAAAACACTGGCTTTGGTTGCAGGCATTTGTAACCATCACACTGGGGTGGGAGAGACAGGCTGATCCCATGAGTGCGCTGGCCAGCTAGCTTAGCAAGTGGTGAGGTCCAGGTTTAGTGAGATGCTCTATCTCAATAAATAAGATAGAGGTCTGGCAAGACTAAATTTAATCCCTGAAACCAACATCGTAGAAGGAGAAAATAGATTGCTGAAAGTTGACTTTTGACCTTCACATGTGTACCCTCACTTGTTCCCCTCCCATACATTAATTTAATAATAATAATAATAATAATAATAATAATAATAATAATAATAATAATAATAATAACCTTCACATGTGTGCCCTCACTTGTTCCCCTCCCATACATTAATTTAATAATAATAATAATAATAATAATAACAACAACAACAACAAAAGCTGAAAAAGTAAGTGTAGAAGACACTTTATGCTAGCCTCTGGCATCTCTTTTCATCTACATGGTTGAGAGTACACAGATACAGGTGACATAAACATAGCCTCACAGAGTGCACAGAAATATAAACGCATAGCAGCTCTGGGACTCCCTGTGTTACAAAACCGTAATTTGATTCTGTGGGCAGGCGTGGAAGGAAGAATGAGAGGCCAGGCCGGATAACAGGGTGAACCCCTGTCTCCAAAAGTGAGAAGGGGTCTGAAGACATGACTTGTGATAGAGTGCTTGCCTGGAACCCCTAATGAGGGGCTATGGCTATGACCTAAGGAATGACACCCAAGTTCTACCTCTGGCCTAAATATGATCATGCATGTGCATACACACACAGAGACACAGATACACACACACACACACACAGGCACACACAAACTTGAGCCTAAGCTCTATTATTCTGTTCTGCCTGTCGTAGAATGCACTGTGCTGCTGTCTATTTATGTGTAGTGTATGCATGCGGAGTATGCTTTGTGTAATGTGTGTGTCTGTTTATATGTATGTCTGTATGGTGTGTGTGTGTGTGTGTGTGTGTGTGTGTGTGTATTTTAGAGGAGACTTGAAGCCCCTCCTCTGCTGCTGTCTATTTATGTGTAGTGTATGCATGCGGAGTATGCTTTGTGTAATGTGTGTGTCTGTTAATATGTATGTCTGTATGGGGTGTGTGTGTGTGTGTGTGTGTGTGTGTGTGTGTGTGTATTCTAGGGGAGACTTGAAGCCCCTCCTCTGCCTCTCCCTAGGGCTGAAGCTACCCTCACGGACCTGGTCCCCACCTTTTGAATCCGATGAGTCTCAGAAGCACAATCAGAGTGAGTATGGTGACTCGGCCAGCGAGTGCTGCTCGTGCCCTAAGACTGACTCTCAGATCCTGAAGGAGCTGGAGGAATCTTCGTTCAGGAAGACCTTTGAGGACTACCTGCACAACGTGGTTTTTGTCCCCAGGTCAGAACTTTGCACGGGCTGCCTCTCTTTCTGTTTGTTAGCTTGCTGTTGCAGCGGCTGACTTCTTAGGGAGTGAAGCGATTGAGCTCTGGAGACTGTGTGTGTGTGTGTGTGGAGGGGGCGGGGCGAGGTGAATGGAGCCCGAGCTCAGTCATGGGCTTGTGCTTGGAGGGGAAACAGTCTTGTTTGCTGTTGGGGAGATGGCTCAGTTAGGAAAGAATTTGCTTAAAGAGCACAAGGACCTGAGTTTAGTCCCCAGAGCCCACATTAGAAAACAGGTGTGTCCTTACATTCCAAGCACTGGGGAGGCAGAGACGAGGATTCCTGGGCCTTCCTGCCAGCCAGACTGGTCTAGCTAGTAACATCTGTGCCAATGAGACACTGTCTCAAAAAAAAAAAAAACAAAAAACAAAAAACAAAAACCAAAAACCAAACAAACCAAGGTGCACATAATCTGAGGAACTACAGCCAAGGCTGTCCTATACCCTCACGTGCACATTCACACCCACCTGCTCACACGTGCACTTTCACATATGTTCACAAATACATGCGAGCCACATGTACACGTCTATATGTGTGTGCATGCATACACAAATGTACCTGTGGGTCACATTTGTGTGTATACATGCATGCACACACACACACATGCCTGTGGTCACAAGTGCATGTGTACATGTGTGCGCGCACACACAAATACATCTGTGGGTCACATGTGCATGCACACACATGTATGCATCCACACATACAAATATTCCTGTGGGTTAGAAGTTTCTTCTTTTTCTTGTTCCTAATTTGAGCTGGCAACAGCAGCAGACAGGTGTGGCTGGAGGGGTCCATCGCAACTACATGTTTTACAGGATGGTGGAGCTGTTGATAGCAGGAACTCTGGAAGCCGTCTCTGTGGGTTCTCCAGTCTTACATGTACTGGTTTGAGCAACTTACTGCACTGCACTGCTCTGTGCCTCAGTTTTCTCATCTGTACAATGAACACAGGAAAATTGACCTTTGGTGTCTCCAGTGGATAGGTTCCAGGATCCTGAGGTTACCCAACAGACTCTCAAGTCTCTTATATAAACACCATAATGTCTGCACAGAGCCCTACTGCCACCGTCCCATACTAAATCAACGTTAGATAACTTACAATATCTTCAGACAGTGCCCATGATATATAAACAGTGGTTACACCATATTGTGTAACATGCAGACGACGACAAGAAAAAGGCCTGTGTATGTTCAGTACACAGACATAGCTTTGCAGAGCCAATTCTTTGACAACTTCATCTATGCACACAGTGTATCTTGATCGTATTGACCCTCAGCTTTCCCCTTATCCGTCCATCAACATGTCTCCCTCCTTCACGTTGTTGTTCTTGTCCTCTTTCTTCTCTTCGTTTTTTTATGACTCATTAAGCCCAGTTACTTCTGCCTGCTAGTATGGTGAGTGATCTTGGGCTTGACTTGGCGCGGCTCTTGGTCAGGTAACCAAAGCTGCACCGAGTTTATAAGTGCAATGAGCATGTCATACCTGGAAGACAGCACTGCATAGCACTCTCCCATCGTCCAGCTCTGACATTCTTTCTGCTTTCTCTTCTATGATGTCTGTTCCCTGAGCTGTGGCAGTGGGGCTTGATACAGAGTTCCCATCTGGGGCTGGGCACTCAACAATCCCTTAGTCTCAGCATTTCCATCAGCTATGAGTGTCTGCCCCGTGTAAAAAGAAATGTCTTTGGCCAGGGTTAAGAGTAGCACTAATATATGTGCATAAACATATCTATCTATATATTTTTTTTTCAAGGGAAGTTTTGACAACACGTTTATTTAGCAAGACAACAGTAGTAGGCTCCCCATTATGGCCTGTGACTTCCCAAGACAGGCTTTTGAACAGGTGTGCACACCAATTCTCTCCTGTGGAGCAAGCCTCGCGCCCCTGAGAATCATTGGTTACATCTTGTAATAGTCTCGCCACTGTTGCATTCGTGGACATATCTTGCCTGACAGGTCTACAGATAGTTTTGATCCATAGTTAGTTGAACCCAAGAATGTACATCTTGTGGATCCCATGGGCTAATTGTAGTTGTTCTTTGTATTTTAAGGTTGTAAACCTGAATGACTCACACAGAGACTCTGAACATTGCCATTGCATACTTGGATCCAGGCTGCTCCTTTGTAGTAGGTCCCATCCTGGACACTGTAGGGTGCTGACCAGCATTCTTGGTCCCCAATTAGATGTTTCCAAGAGCATAAGCTTTGGATATGCCCACTGCTAGCTTTTTTTTTGTGCTTTTCCATCTTTGTCTCCTTCTCTGAAATTGTTCATCAGATTTCTTCCCTGCCCACCTATCTCTCAAATTGGATGCAAGTTTCCATTTCCAGGGCACAGCAAAAGTCTAGAAAAGTCTATGATGGGACTGAACAAAGTCCTAATCTCCACCAGCACTTTCCAGAACCAGCATCATGTTAATTTTTTTCCTGCTTTATAGTATCTTCTGCCATAACTGAGTTCAGAATGCTGGGTTAGGAGATGGTTTGCAACGCGCTTGCTGTGAACCCGTGAGGACCTGAGTTCCGTCCCTAAAACTCATGTTAAAAGTGCCAGGGGTGTAGCCCTTGCAAAGAATCTTATTGCTAAGAAGGTGAAGACCTTAGGGTCTGTGGGGATCAGTGGCTAGCTGTCTCAGCCAACTTTTTAAATTCTAGACCAGTGAGGCTCTCTGTCTCAGAAGGTCCTCTGGCCTACACACACACACACACACACACACACACACACACACACACACACACACACACACACACCAAACAAACAAAAAACAAAAACAACAAAACAAAAGCGCCCCCCCCCCAAAAAAAACCCTGTAAAATTCAAAGACTTAAATGACACCAGACTTGGGTAAATGGCTGAGTTGCTTATGGCTGCGTATAGTCATATTTGACATGCATAGGCATAGCATTGGGTGAAGTCCTTTCCTCTCTCTTTTCCTTCTCTTTAACTGGATTCCTTGAACTTGAGGAAAAATACAGTTCTTTCACACTGACCAATGACAGGCAGTTCTTGTATTAGTCTCCTTTTTGTTACTATAATAAGATACCTGAGATGGATGCATTATAAAGAAAAAAAGATTGATTGCACTCAGAGTTTTAGAACTGCCAGCTTTGATGATATATCAAGGGAGATGCCATCAAAGTAGGAGGTGTATTCTGTTGTGAGAGAGGAAGCTGTGTAGACTAGTGTGGAGCCAGCAATGAGCTTTGCCAGGCCCTTCCTCTTAAAGAGCCTACCACGTTCTCTTATTCTTTACCAAGGACCAAATCTTCAGTGTGAACTTGGAGAAAAACGAAGTCAAACCACATCACAAACATATCAGTGCTCCTTTTTTTTTTTTTGGAGGGAGTATTACCTCAAGTGTGTCAGTTGAAATTCTGTCCTCAAAATGATGAATTTTATTTTCACAGAAAAACCTCTTCAGGCAATGGTGCCGAGGACACTAGGTATGACTCAGCCATGGGACATCCACATGGCCCCCATGGCTGTTTAGTCAGTGTGTGTGTGTGTGTGTGTGTGTGTGTGTGTGTGTGTGTGTGTGTGTGTGGTCTAGTCCAAAACCTTAGGGATTTCTGGGCCTTTTTATTTTTTGCATGTGGCACACTGTAGCTCTTGAGACTGGATGCTTCTTCACAAATCCCCAAATTACACACCTTCACTGGGAAGTGGAATCTGGGCATGAATGTGGGAAAATTTTTTTAACTAACATCCTCTTCCTAAAATATGTGATCAACGGCACACTTTCTGGGTCCTTCCTCAGCGAGTCATTTCCCAAGATAACATGAAGAAACCCTTTCTTGAGGGGAAAAAAACCAAACCAAAATAAAAAACAAAACTTCTCTGACCAAGGCTGAGAGCAGTACAAATTTAATGCCATAAACACTTTTGCTTAGAAAGCTGCATGACTGTGATCTATGACTGACTTCCCTAGCTGTGGGCTTGACCTTGTTCACAGTAGGATCGACCGATCTGTCTGTCTGTCTGTCTGTCTGTCTGTCTATCTATCATCTATTTATCTATCATCTATCTACCTATCTATCTTCTTTCTATCTATCTATCTATCTATCTATCTATCTATCTATCTATCTATCTATTTCCAGGCCTGATGTGACCTCTAGTGGCCAATTTTAGTAAAGTTTATTGTCAGTGAGAGTCTATAATTTTGTGGCCCTCATCCTAACCTGGATTTCTCATCTTATCCCCACTTGATGTTTGGGGATAGATTACTCAGTGGGGTGAGGAACACCCTGGGTAAGGTTTGATGACAAACTCTGCCCGCTCCACAGCAGGGACATCCCAGCCTTCCAAAGCAGTGATGGAGGCATTCTCTGGTTGAGACTACTGGTTTAGTGTGGGATTGCTGGATAATGAAGCCATGTTTCTGAGTGGAGTTCAGAAGGCTTGGTTGATACTCTTCCTCAGGAGTCATTCATTAACACAGTGGTTTTTAATTTAATATAATGTTTAAGAATTTACTTATTTTATATTTTAACGTGTACGGATGTCTTGCATGTCTGTGTCTGGTGTCAGCAGATGCCAGAAGAGGGCCTTGAATTCTCTGGGACTGGTGCTGTGAACAGTTGTGAGCTACCACGTAGATGCTGGGAACAGGACTGTCTTTGTAAAAGAGCAGCCAGTGTTCCTAACCACTGAGCCAGCTATCATCATCCTCATCCTCATCCTCATCATTTTCATCATTATAGAATTCTTTGGGATGCAGGCATACCTTAGATATCTTACCTTGTGGGTAAAACAGTCAAGACAGTGTAGCACATAAGGAAGTCACACAAAGGCTTTGGTTTTATAGTGCATATAAAAGTGTTTTTGGGGCTAGAGAGATGGCTCAGTGTCTAAGAGCACTTGCTGTCCTTGCAGAGGATTGGGGTTCAGTTCCCAGCACTCATATTGGCTCAAAACTACCTGTAACTGAAGAGTCAAGGAATCTGTTGCTTTCTTCTGGCCTCTGTGGCCACTGTACACAAATGTATACCCTTCACTTAAAGGAAAATAAAACTTAAAAATTTATATTCACACTATACTGTAATCAGTGTGCAATTGCAGATATCTTTTAGAGAAACCTTTAATTAATCTATTAGATTTATTTAAAATAATTTACTGAACCGAGTGTTTTTAGTGCATTTGGTAGATTAATTATGTAGCATGTGCCAGGCCTTGACTTCAATCTCCAACACCCTAAGAATGAAGTAAAATAAAATAAAAGTAGAGAAAGTAAAGACAGAGTTCAATATCTGCTGAGAAAAAAGTAATAAGGTAATGTTTAGTCTCTCAGCCTGCAGCAATGAGGTGAAATGAAAAGTGGAGGAATGGCTGAACCCGCAGCACTGCAGAAATAAAACAGTGAATGCGGCGGAGTAAAGTGTCCAGCTCAGTACCCTGCAGTACAAGGTTATAACGCATTACAAGAAGATAGAGCAAAGACTCAGTGTCCAGTACTGCAAAAGTGAAGTTTAATTTCCAACACTACACAAATCAAATAAAAACCAAACTAATCCCAGCACTCGGGAGGCAGAGGCAGGCAGATCGCTGGGAGTTTGAGGCCAGCCTGGTCTACAGAGTGAGTCCAGAACAGCCAAGGCTACACAGAGAAACCCTGTCCCAAAAGACCAAAAAAAAAAAAAAAAGAAAAGAAAGAAAAAAGAAAAACAAAACAAAACAACAACAAAAAACCAAAACCAAACCAAACAAACAAAAAAAGAAAATAGGAAAATGGTTAATGGTTAAGTAAGGGATGGATCTTGAGTTAACTGAAATGAGCCTCCTAATAAGTTATTTAGTCCCAGTTGTCAGCCCTAAACACATAGACATATGAGAAATGCTTCCTGGATTCCCTAGGTTATAAATGTGTGTGTATACAAACACATATATATTTATATAATCTATGTAGGTCACAATAATAATTGACATAGGTTATATAGGCTGTATATGTAATGCATGTATATAAAATGTATTGTGTCAATAATAATTAAAGATGAAAAGGTATTATGAGAGTGGTTCACGTGAGAGAAGTTGGTGGAAATGATGTAATTTCTAGTACTCATGAAATTCTCAGAAAATACATTTTGTCTTTCTTTTTCTTTCTTTCTTTCTTTTTTTTTTAAGAAACACATGCACCATTTGGAGGAGAAAATCCTAATGTTAAGTGAGGAAACCAAACCAAACAGAAATCTCATTCTTCCTAACACTTTTTAGAGGAGTTTATTTTTTATTTCTGTGTATCTGTGCCAGCATACGCCATGAGCGTATAGGTGCTTGGAGAAGCCAGAAGGAGGCGTCGGATCCTGTGGAGCTTTTGTGAGCGGCTTGATATGGGTGCAGGGAAATTAACTCAGGGCCTCCTCGTGTTCAAGAAGCTCTCTCAGGTGCATGCCTTAAGGGAAGTACTCAGTGAGTGTTTCCCCCCAAACAAGTGTACCATGCAGGGGCTGGGTACTCCTCCTCCTCCATTTTATAAGCAAAAGTAATTGTGCAGAGGGAGAAGTGGGTCATGGGAGTTGTGAAGGATGTACATCTTCCCATATACTTTCTTTTCTGCAGTTCTTAATGGGTCAGCTCTCAGCATTTATTTTCTATGCCTTCTTAAGGGGCAGGGGCCATCTGCCAACTGGACAGGTATTTTTTTTTTCTCACTGTAACCCCAGCGATAAGATTTTATTACCTCTCAAGTTCCACAGTGTTCTCTCCATGTACAATGCGTGTTCGCATGATAACGTGGAGCCTGGGATAATGGATCAGTTAGTGAAATGTTTGCCCTACAAACATGAGGAACTGAGTTTAAAAAAAAAAAAAAAAAAAGCCCGGAGGCTGGAGAGGTGGCTCAGTGACTAAAAATGCTTACTGCTTTTGCAGAGGACCTGAGTTCAATTTCTAGCACACACACCACTGGCTCACATCTGCCTGTAACTCCAGTTCCAGGGGATCTGATGACCTCTTCTGGACTCTAAGAGTAGTTGCAGTTACATGCGTATCCCCACACACATATACAAATACTTAAAAATAAAACTGATCTTTAAAAAGAAAAGGCCCAGCATGGTGACTCATGTTCGTAATCCCAGTGCTGGGGAGATGAAGCTAGGTGGTTCCCTGGGTCTTGGTGTCCAATCAGCCTATCCTACTCAGCGAGTTCTAGGCCAATGAGAGACATTGCTTTAAGGAAAAAAATACAGAAGGTAGACAGCTTAAGGAACAACACCTGAGGTTGTCCTCTGGCCTCCTTGTGAATCTGCATACATATGGCTGTACACACACACACACAAACACACACACACACACACCCTACAAATTGGTTATGTGAGTCTGTACATTGTACCCTTCACCCCCACCCCCTAAAAGCTACACTCTTTTATGCTTTCCAAATCGTGTTAACTCTGTCCCCTAATGGCTCATTCATCAGATGATTGGAAACCTTCAATCAAGCATGCTGAGGGTATATTGGGTTATCAGTGGAGCCAAGAACACCCAGACAGTGGGTGTGCCTTCATAGTCAGTGTCTCTGACAAGGACATCTATTAATCTGTGTCCTCTGCAGCTCCACTGTACTCTAGTCCCTTTCTTTTTAATTAACTAAACTTAATTAATTAATTTTCAGTGTCTTTTTATTTTAAGATGGCGATGTCATGGACCCCATGTATGTTCTTTTCCTGCAGGCCATCCCGGAAGCGAAGATCCCTTGATGAGGTGGGAAATGTCACAGCCACCATGCCCACCCTTCCAGATTTTCCCAACATCTCTTCCACTGTTTTGCCAACGAGCCAGGAGGAGCACAGGCCATTTGAGAAAGTGGTGAACAAGGAGTCACTTGTCATCTCTGGACTGAGACACTTCACTGGCTACCGCATTGAGTTGCAGGCATGCAACCAAGACTCCCCAGATGAGAGATGCAGTGTGGCTGCCTACGTCAGTGCCCGAACCATGCCTGAAGGTGGGCCTGCTTTCCTCTGGGCTTACACTTTACAAAGTTGGAGAAGCAACTGGCCACAGACTAGTGCTCTGTCCACTACATAGTGTAGATGTGTTCTTAAAAGTGTTCTCATTTGTTGTTTTTGTTTTAAGATGGATATTTTCCTTTGTTACTAAGGTTGGCATTGAACTCCTAGGCTTAAGGAGTCTTCCTGACTACTCAGGTGTCTTGACATAATGTCTCAGTTTGTTTATTTATTTTTTCTTGTGATAAAAATCCTTAGACAAAGTAACTTAAAAGAGGAAGGGTATATTGTAGCTCACTGTTCAAGGTACATTTCATGGTGGCTGGGAAGTCAGTTTGGAAGGCGCTTGAAGCAGTTGGTTCCATCACATCTATAGTCAGAAGAAGAAAATAGCCAATGCATGGTGGTGCTCAGCTCCCTTTTTCCGTTTATACAGTCTAGGATCCTGAAGGAATGGTGCCACCCAAAGTGGGTCTTCCCAACTTAATTAACATGAGTAAGTTAATTCCCCACAGGCAAGCTCCAGTTCTCATCTCACTTGATTCTAGATCCTGTCAGGGCAGAAATTAACATGTGCCATCACATACCATACCCTAATACTTTCTGTTCATGAATATGCGGAAGCCAAAAATCAACCTTGGGTACCTTTTTTTTCAGGTGCCATCTACCTTGTTTTTTTGAGACATGATGTCTCATGTGCCTGGTACTTGATTAGGTCTGTCTAGCTGGCCAACCAGGGATCTGTCTGTCTCCATCTTTTCAACATTAAGATTTCTAGAACACTATATTCTAGCTCTTTTATGTGGGTTCTAGGAATTGAGTTTGGGTTTAATTGACTGAGCTATCTTCTCACTCAGCAGAAAATAAGACAAGAAAATTACATACCAAGCTTTAGCCAAGTCTGTTAGCTGTTGTTGATGGCAGGAATGGAGTTTGATTTAAGCCTTTAATCTGAGCCTTTAATTGCTTCTTATAGCTAAGGCAGACGACATTGTTGGCCCTGTGACCCATGAAATCTTTGAGAACAATGTTGTACACTTAATGTGGCAAGAGCCAAAAGAACCCAATGGTTTGATTGTGCTGTATGAAGTGAGCTATCGGCGATATGGTGATGAGGTAAGGATTCGGGCACTGTTCTGGGGAGATGGGAACAAATGTCTACTCACTCCAAAAAGGCACCAATGACTTACTGAGCCTTACAGAGCCCCCATTTAGAACTTTCTGAGTCTTAGGAACTTCCTTCCAGATCGGAATGTTTTATTTTGTTGGAAGTTGCTACACAATACTGAGCAGGAACTTTCTAGGTTTCTCAAGTTACCCAATGTTTCCCACATCAGATGCTGTGTTATTAGAGTTCAAAGTTTTGATGTATGTTTTCCCAGGGAGATGGATAGAAATGCCAATTCAGAATCCTATATTTCCTTTATCAGTTAAATTCTTTAAATTAAATTTAATTATGTGCGGAAAGGTAGGGGAGTGTGTGGCCATGCTATAACCTGCTTGAGGAAGTCAGAGGACAGTTTTCTAGAGTCAGCTTGCTCCTTCTTCTGTGTTGGTCCTGGCGATTGAACTCAGGTCATTGGACTGTGCCACAAGTGCTTTTACTCACTGAGCCATCTTGTCGACCTGGTTTTTCATCATATTTGTGTGTGGATTTTCAGCTGTGTCCTTCAAGCTGGGTGGTGGGCTGTTCACATTTCTGTCCTTTCTCACAGGATGAGGCTCATTCCATTTTAGAGAGAGATCTTTTTTTAGGTGCTTCCTTGCTATACCAGACACTGTGGGGGTTGATGTGAGGGTAAAGAGAGAGCAATAATCCAGTAGAACATCTGAAGTAGCTAAGAGCTACTATAGGGCCCACTCTGACCTGACACTCAGATGTTACAGCTGCCTCTAACCTGCCAGAGAGCCTCCTGAGTGTTGAGTTCTCACCTTTCACAAGGATGCTGTAGGTCAGAGCCGGGTGCTCGTGTTTGTGCAGCTTACTAAGTGAGCCATCTCTCTAGGCCCTGTACCCTCATTTATTGGACATGCTGGGCTCTGAAATCAGCTAGAATTCACACGTTTAAAGATTTGCAAATATGCTAATGTAGTCACATGTGGTTTACATATACATTGGCCCTGTAATAAGTTGTTTTTATCTGCCTCATAGTGTCTTTCTCCCCATAGCCTCTGGAATTATAATTCACTATAGCTACATAGACAGATATATAATTTCATGATTGAACTATAATTTATTTTCAGATACATTTAATTCTTCCATTGTACCCTGAAGGCAACATGAACCCTATGTAAATGTCACTGTGAGCCAGTAAATATTTATAAAAACAGATGGTTTTAACCGAGTTTATCTGTGTGCCAGAATGTGCCCCTAATAAAGCAAAAGTGACTTTGTGAAACTTTAAAATTTATAGTAGAGCATAATAAATTCTCATAAGTAGATAGGACTCCTCTAAGGATCATTTCCTTCTGGGACTATGTCTCCTTTTGACATCTAAAGGTGGCACTTTATCAGTGATTCAGAACATGGAGTCAGGACCCCATGGCCGTCAGGACAAATCTGCAGTCCTTCCTTCCTTCCTTCCTTCCTTCCTTCCTTCCTTCCTTCCTTCCTTCCTTCCTTCCTTCCTTCCCCCTCCCTCCCTACCCCCTCTTGCCTTCTCTTTCTCTGCCCTCTCTTTCTTTCTTAAGACTTACTTTCATTTGCGCATACCACATGTGTGTATATAGCTGTGTGAATATGCGCCACCTGTGTTCAGGTACCTGGATCTCCTCAGTCTAGATTTACAGGTGGTTGTAAGTCTCCCAACATGGGCAATGAAAAACAACCTTGGACGCTCTGCAAGAGCAACAAGTGATCTAAAGTGCTGAGCTGTCTCTTCAGCCTCAGCTTCTTTACTTCTGATCAAGTTTCCCTGCCCATTTCCCGCCCCTCGTGTGTGTGTGTGTGTGTGTGTGTGTGTGTGTGTGTGTGTGTGTGTGTGTTTGTGTGTGTGTGTGTATTTTCTGCAAGTATGTATTTCCATTTCCCGCCCCTCGTGTGTGTGTGTGTGTGTGTGTGTGTGTTTGTGTGTGTGTGTATTTTCTGCAAGTATGTATTTCCATTTCCCGCCCCTCGTGTGTGTGTGTGTGTGTGTGTGTGTGTGTGTGTGTGTGTGTGTGTGTGTATTTTCTGCAAGTATGTATTTAATGTGTGCTCTTTGTTTGGTGTATCTGTTTCTATGTGTCTCCCTGCGTGTGGCATGTCTATGACTCTGTGTGTATCTGTGCATATGGTATGTATCTGTGCATCTGTGTATTGTGTGTCTCTCTCTGTGTGTGTGTGTGTCTATATGTTGTGTACTCATGGAAAGCACATATGTTCCAGATCTTGCGTCCCTTCTTTGTTCTACCCCTGGAGGTATCTGTCGTAATTATCTAGTCTTAGAGGTAGGTTCCCCCTTGTACCCTCAGCAGCTAGCCTTGGTTTCTGTAGTTGTTTATCTGCCCTTTTCTGCTTGATGACTCATTGATTTGGGAAGAACCTTGGGACTAAGTTATCCATCCACCTCCTGCCACCTGGCTCAGCTCATTTGTTTTCTCCTTATTAATGCCACATGATGAGCACAGGACGTCTTACATTTTCTTTTTCTTCCATACGTCATGCCTCTTAAAACTTTGCCAGCCCAATTCTCTGCATGAGAGGTGAGTGATGGAACTGTTATAGAAAAATTTGGAATTTTGTCTCTGGTGATTACAGGCTTGACCAAGTTATTGCCTAGGAAGTCTGGCCTCACTCCTAATGAGCTCTGGGTTTATCTCTGGCTGAATGCTTATCAGGGGTGTGTGCCCATGATTTATGTATATTCCATCCTAATAGATCTGTGAAGGAATGCCAAAGGTTGCCTCCTTTTCCTCCTCCTCTTTTCCCTCCTCCTTCTGACAAAGGCTGGCCTCCCACCTCTCTCTCTCTCTCTCTCTCTCTCTCTCTCTCTCTCTCTCTCTCTCTCTCTCAAGGCAGGGTTTCTTTGTGTATAGTTTTGGTTGTCCTGGGAACTCTGTAGACCACGGTGGTCTTGAACTCACAGAGGTCCTCCTGCCTCTGTTTTGCAAGTGCTGGGATGAAAGGCTACCCAGTGGCCTTTAACTTCTTATGTAGGCAATGTAGGTGAGCATGGCCTTGAACTTCCGCCCTTTCTGCTTCCATCTTCACATGCTGGTTGACAGGCATGTGCACCTGCCTGGCTTATGTGGGGCTGAGATGGAACCCAGGGCATAGCTCACTACCACCTGAACCACAGCTTTTTTTTTTTTCCAGGGATATCACAGCTCTTTTTATGAAGATGGAAAAAAGTAAAATAAAAAGGCAACACTGTGGGAGGGTAGATCTTTTGTGTTCATTCAGAAACATTAATTCTGTGCCTCCTGTTGATTCTGATGAGTTTGGGAGGCCTGGGAAATGACTTAAACTGTGAAAGTTCCTTCATTACCATGTGTATTTTGTTTTTGTTTTTGGGTTTTTTTGTTGTTGTTGTTGGTTTTGTTTTTTTTTTTTTTTTTTTTTTTTTTTTTTTACTGTACTGGATTCCTCAACAAAATACCATACTGTGGCATGGGCATGAGGAGGAGTTTTAGAGCCAGATGTGTTCAAGGGCTAGCTCTGTATTGTGTGACACAAACAAATGTCTCTCATCCCACCGAGGACAGACTGAAGAAGTGATCCCACACAGGTTTAGCTTAGTGAACCAGTGGGTTTATTTGGGTTATTTAGAGAATCATGGGTCACTCGAGGGCAGCACCATCACCAAGAAGCCTGATGATAGCTACACAGAAGCTGCATTCCTCAAGCTCCTCAGTGGCTGGCTAGAGAGCCTCCTTTCCCTCGAACACTCATTTCCAGACCTCTGTTTGCTTTTTGTTTTGAAACAAGGTGTCAGTGGTGAATGCTTAACTACAATCTATAGTGAGGGGCTGGGACATGGCTCAGCCTTAGAGTACCCGTTGACAATCCCCAGTGAGGGTCTGGGGACTTGGCTGGGTAGCAGAGAACTGGCCTCCAAATCACCTGTGAGTTGGACACCAACTTGAGCTGCATGATACCCTGTCTCAAGAAAACAAAAATATCACCCCGACCCTGCCCACAAATAAAAGCTGAAACAAACACATTAATTCTCAAAGCATTCTGGCAGATCGGACTCCTATCTTACTCCCTCCATTTCACCCGTGCAGGAGCCTAACTGTGATATCCCCATCTGGGAGGGATGAGCCTGGGTGTGCCAAACTCAATTTGCCACCTTCTCTTTTCTTCCAGGAACTGCATCTCTGTGTCTCACGGAAACATTTTGCCCTGGAGCGGGGCTGCAGGCTGCGAGGGCTCTCCCCAGGAAATTACAGTGTTCGAGTCCGGGCCACCTCCCTGGCAGGCAACGGCTCCTGGACAGAACCCACCTATTTTTACGTGACTGATTATTGTAAGTCTCGATAGCAACCTTAAGTGATTGGATCACGGCTTGGTGCTGTAGGAATGTTGGAACATTTTAGACACTGACCCTGATGGAAGCTATAGACGCTTCAACTTTGGGTCAACCAGCCATAGGCGTTTGCCGACCCTTTCTACCTACAGTTCACATCCTCCTCACCCACATACAAATCTAGACATGCCCACGCAGGACTTATAACCCCAACTTGGGAGGATGGCACTGAGCAGGTCCCTGGGACTCACTGGCCAGTCTAGCCAATCAGGGAGCAGCGAGATCTGTGTTCATTGAAAGACTCCGACTCAAAGAATAAGGCGACGAGCAAGGAGGGGCATATGGGAGCTTTAGAAGCTGGGGAAGGAGAATTGGAAATGATACAATTTTATTCTAAACTTAAAAAGAAAAGAAATAGAGAAAGAAATGACTCAGCACTTGGGAGGCAGAGACAGGCAGAGTTCCAGTCCATCCTGGTCTACGTAGTCAGTTCCAGGTTAGTGAGGGCTACATAGTGAGATCATGTCTCAAAAAAACAAAACCAAAATACCCCAAAAACCAACATAAAACAAGACAAAAACCCAAAAATCCCCAAACAGGGAACATGAGAGAGGAAGACACCTGATGTTGACCTCTTTGCCTCCATAGGCAAATAGTGTACACACATGCACACACACACACACACACACACACACACACACACACACACACACATGCACACACGCACGCGCACACACACGCACACATGCACGCACGCATACACGCACACACGCACACAATCATACTCGCACTAATAATAAAAAAGAGTATATACTTTAAAATCATAAATCACTGGAGTGGATATGATTAAGAGACATCATATCCATGTATGAAATTGTTAAAGAATGCATTGAAATGCTAAAAGAATTTACGATGATAATTTTCACAATTTTTAAGAGAGCACTTTGTCCTGATTCTAGCCTTCTTTCTCATACAGAAGGAGAGAAGAGGAAGGACATACAACAAAGGCATATAACCAGACCGCTAGCATTTCTCGAGTCTCATTCAACCACGAGCATTTACAGATATATTCTGTGGGCTAGGAGGCAGTAGGTGCAAGGGAACAGCTTGTTGTCAATTCATAGGAAAGCTCCAAGTGAAATCTCTCAGGACAGAGCTGGTGACAGAAGCAATAGCCAAGACTTGACACATGGGCTGGGAGATGGCTGCATCAATAGAGTGCTTACATTGACCAGTAAGCCCCAGGGATCTGCCTGTCTCTGCCTCACAGTGCTTTGAATGCAAGAACACCATGTCCAGGTTTTTTTTTTTTTTTTTTTTTTTACATCGTTTTTAACGTGAGTTTCTAACTCAGGTCCTCATATTTACAATGCAAGCCCTCTATCAACTGAGCCATCTCTCACCACTATTTCCTTTCAACTTCATGTGCTTTTTTAAAAAAAAAAAACAGACAAACGAACAACAAACAAATGGAAACATGAGTCCCCCCATGTGCCAGTGAGTTGCCCTGCACCCCAGGTGTAGGGGTCTTCTACTAGAATTCGAGTAGCTTCTCACTGGCCAAGTCCCTAAAGACCCTTCCTCTCCTAGCAGGCATCACTTCCCAATGGCTTCCACATGCTGGGAGTCTCTGTATGCAATGGCCCTGCCTTACTTGGAAATAGCATAGGATTTTGCTTTATAGCCCAAGGTGGCCTTGAACTCATGATCCTCCTGCCTCAGTCCCCACCCCACAAATAATAAAAGGTGTGAGCTAACAGCAGCCAGTGTTTAATAGTGGAATTTTTGCTATCAGTGCATGTGTATGCTAAACATGTAGCTTCTTATTCTGTTGCAGTAGATGTCCCATCAAATATTGCCAAAATTATCATCGGACCCCTCATCTTTGTCTTCCTCTTCAGTGTTGTGATTGGAAGTATTTATATATTCCTGAGAAAGAGGTAAGCAAAGTGGCAAAAGGCTAACAACTGACTCTCGGGGGAGGTGGGGGGAACCCAATAACATACACATTGAGTTAGGCAGAGCTAAGTAAGTGTCTTGTAAGCTTTATTCATACAAGATATGCTACATGCAGTTAAGGTAATAAGTTTACCATCTACTAAAATCTTTACTGATTCTCCGTGCGTAGTTCCACTGATTTACTTTAACCCAGAACTTAATATCTGCAGCCAACTTAGAGTTGTCACTGATGACAAGTATAGTACAAATGTGCGTCAGTTACTTTGCGGATGCTGTGATGGAATGCCTTGACAAAAAGCGACTTTGGGCAGGAGAAGTTGATTTTAGCCTAGAGTTCCAAAGGGGAAGCAGTCCACTGTGGCGGGAAAGACCTGGCTCCAAGAGTGTGAGGACAGGCCTTCCCAATTCATCCAAGCACAGGGAGTGGAGAAAGAATAGAAAGTGGGCCTTGGCTGCAAAAATCTCAAAAGTTGGTCCTCAGTAACATATTTCCTCATCAAGTGTCCATCTCCTAGATGGTGTACAACCTTCCAAAATGGAACCACCAGAGGGACCTAAGTGTTCAAACGTATGTGCGGGGCGTTTCATATTCAAGCCACAATAAAGCATAAATAGGGTTGAGTTTTGTTGTTTTATGGCTTTAGGCAGCTTACTGAATAGTGGCTTTCATTATGACGTTTTCATGCACTTCCTTATACATAGTCTCCCTTGCTCCTCCCCCCGCCCAATCTTCTCCAGAAGTAAGCTCTCTTTCTGTTTTCGTGATATATAGGTGCAAGGGAACATATATATATATGTATATATATATCACTTTACATATCTATGAAATAAATATACACCATTTTATCTTTACCCCCATTACCCTCTCATTCCCCCTTTTTTGAATCTCTTCCTCTACCCTTTTTAGTCCCCCATTTACTGTCATGCTGTTTGTAGGTATATTTCTTCCTACATCTAGATTATTTTGCTTAACATGATGGCTTCCAGTTCTGTCTTTGCTCCGTTTGCTCTTTGGCCATATAGCCAAGGTTGGCCTTCAACTTGTGATCATCTTGCCTCAGCTTCCCAAATCCTGGGGCTGCAGGTGGGTGCCACTGCGCCTACAGGTAGGCACTAGCATGCCTGGCTTTATTGTTTGTTTTTCTTCCTCTTATTAAACATTAAGACAAAAGTTAAGTAAGATATATTTAAAAACTCCAAGCAATGCCTATGGCAAATCAGGTAATTTTTAAATAGTGGCAGAACATTTCTTTTTTTTTTTTTTTTTTTTTTTTTTGCGTGTCATTTATCATGTCATCACTGCAGAACTGACATACTTTTAAATTCAATCTGCTATATTGTTTTAGGGTCTTTTCTGTAAATATGACAAAACCTTTTCACCACATTGAAAGATTATTAATATTTAATATTGCTTTATAATTTTAGTAAAATTAAAGGTTATTCCTTAAATGGCTATATGCCCAAATAACCACACAGAGAGACTAGGATCTGCTTCATTATCCTAGAACACAATGCTGTGCAATAATTACTCCATCTGAAACTTTCAAGCTTGTATAGCTTCCTCCCGTTCATATTTCCCGTATTATACTTGCTTTTTACTCTTGTCCTAGGTCTGGCTCATTTCTCCTGGTGTTTTCCAGTCCTTTCTGCCTGGATCCCTCTTCTCCTTTCCTGATCTTTCTCCTCCCCTCACTGGACCAAGATGTCCTTATTCTCTGTATTGCTTAGCATTGCCTAGTTTGTTTTTATTGGCAATACAGGGAACAAATAGTGGCATGTTTACACAAACTTGAGCCAGGAGATATTTAGAATAAACACTACAGTACAATGTCTGGATTGAATGCAGAGAGTGGGATGGAGAAATCAGCATTTGAATGAACAAAAGTATGCTGTACCCATCCACAAGAACATAATGCCAGCATCGCCAAAAGAACTTGGGTCAAAAAGGGTTTATTTTAGTTTACACTTACAGGTCTCAGTCAGGGCAGGCACTTGAGTGGGAACTTGAAGCAGAAACCATGGAAGAAGGCTTGCTTGATGTTTCCTGTCTGGCTCATGTTCAGCTTGCTTTTTCATACAGCCCAAGACCACCTGCCGAGGGAGATGATGCCTCCTGCAGTGGGCGGGGCCCTCCTGTATTACTATTTAATAACGAATCATACTCCCACAGATATATCCTCCGGATCTAGGTAACCTGATCCAGGCAATTCCTCAATTGGGGCTTCACTCAGATGACTCTAGGCTGTGTCAGGTTGACAGTGAAGGCTGGGGCACTAATTAACATTTTTGTCCTTCCCTTTCAGTTGACAAAATGTGGAGCAATACATTCATTCCTGATTTGTAGTACAGTGTTTGCCTCTTTCTAGTATCCAAAATGCCGTGGGATGCTCAAGCTAGTGTGTCTATTTTTCTCCTCTAGGCAGCCAGATGGGCCAATGGGACCACTGTATGCATCTTCAAACCCTGAATACCTCAGTGCTAGTGATGGTGAGTACCACTCCCTTCTTTGTGGGAAGCCAGAACCCTGCCCTTGGTTTCCTTTGCCATCACTGTTAAGTCAGATTTAAGGATTGGCTAGCATCACTGGGAGGGAGAAAACCATCCCAAAGAGGCTGGAGAAGACACCTTGAGTGATGAGCTTGCCCATATGTCCTTGCTGCAGAGACTCTGCTACTATGGGATGTTAGATCTGTTGTATGGACCTGCTTGGGTGGATCAGTATCATCTATTTGGGTTCTTTAGACTGGAATGTGAGACTAAAAACATTGTGCCATAGTTTTATAGGAGTGTGTCAAAGGTCAGGCCTCCACCACCAAATCTGTCATTCTTGCTAAGAAGGGAGGAATTAGAAGCCATAATAGGATATGGAGAGAAGAGAATTGGAGATGATAAGGTCAGGGAAATGACTCAGTAGGTAAAATGTTTACTGCCCACAGGTGAAGACTGGGTTTGACCCATAGTGCCCATGTAAGAAGCTGGGTGCTGTGATGTGTACCTGCCATTCCAGCACTGGGGAAGCAGAGACACGGGGCTTAATGGCAAGTCAGGCTGGCTTAATCTGAGCTGCAAGTTCAGTGAGAGATCATGCCTCAAAAAAGAAGGTGGAGAGTGAATAAGGAAGACACCTGATGTCAACCTCTGGCTTTCATGTGCATGAGCATATAAGTGTACCTGCACATAAATGCATGTGCACACACAAATGCGTAGACAAAAAAGAAGGGAAGATAGGATGGGGCAAATAGGTGCTGGGTGAGTGCTAGGGAGGGAGACATTTGCTGGTAGTTGAGTATTACCTGATGTTGATGGTAGGATCCTAGCATTGACACTCATGCTGCTCCTAACTGCATGAAAGGGCAGTGGATGGACTCTAAAGGGAAGGCACTGCCTGTTTCCCAAGAACTTCATTGTACGACACTCTCTTCTTTAAATTACCTCATGTAGCACCATCAAAGGTTGCCTTTCAAGACATGAATTTATTTGGCCTGTAGGCTGTTGCCTTGGATAGATAGCCTCACTCACTTGTGTGTTGATTGACAGGCGGAGTGGTCCCAAGGAATAGTCACAACTACAGGGGGTTAAGTCTTTCTTTCTGTGTAGCTTCTCCGCTGGTGCCCTTCCCTAGCATGCTCTGTGGGTTCCTAACCATAAAGGTGGACTACAAGGCATCTTCTTGCTGTGTCTTATGGACTGAAGAGAATCAGAAGGCCACGAAGGAGCCCAGCGGATAGGCATAGAGAATCTACCATTATCTAGGAAGAACTGTTAGGCAGTGTAGACACGTTTTTTTCCCAGTCTATTTTAACCTCCTCCTTCCCTCCACCGTTCCATTGGCACTTAGTCAAACAATTCCAATGGGAAGTGTATAAGTTATTTTTAATAATTACTGTCACAAAATACTTGACAAAACCAACAGAGGCAGGCTTCATTTTAGCTCCTATTTGGAGGGTATAGTCCCTGGTGGTGGCAAAGTCTTTGCAGCTGGTCACATGGCATCATAGTTAGAAAGAGTGGTGAATGCTGATGCTTGGCATACTTTTTTATTTAGTCCAGAATTCCAGCCTATAGGACTGTGCTGCCCATATTTAGGGTGGGTCTTTCTACTTTAATTGTCTTGATCTAAGAGCTCCTTCTAAGACATCCCCAAGGCTGCTTTGCTAGGTGATTTTAGATTCTATGACATTCCCAATATTAACCAGCACAGGGACAGAGTCATGCAGTATCAGGGATGGGGTTACAAGCCTCATCTTAGTGCTTCTGAACCAGGGTCCTAAACCAGATTATAGCCTCTGTCATCTCTGGTGGTGAAAGAATCTTGTCCTCTCCTGGTTTGTGTACCCAATGCCAACAGGAGTCTTGAATCACAGAATAAGTGAATATGTATATGTAACTCAAGAAAAAGTTATGACGGGAGGTGTTTGGGGGGGGTCTTTAAGAGGTTGGCTGAGAATTCTGTGTAGATAAGTGAAAAGTAGTATTTCCATCTTCTGTGTACGTGCCGGATGAGTGGGAGGTGCCTCGAGAGAAGATCACCCTCCTACGAGAGCTGGGGCAGGGATCCTTTGGTATGGTGTACGAAGGCAATGCCAAGGACATCATCAAGGGTGAGGCCGAGACACGCGTTGCAGTGAAGACTGTCAATGAGTCAGCCAGCCTTCGAGAACGGATTGAGTTCCTCAATGAGGCATCCGTCATGAAAGGATTCACCTGCCATCATGTGGTGAGTCTGGCTGGGATGGTACAAATGCTCCCTTCCTTTCATGTTCTTTGCTTGTTCTGCCTCCACTGCCTAGAGCCACGCAAGAAACAGAGTGGTAGACTGATGCTCACATCTTCATCCCCCATCGTAAAGCATTGGGGGAGGTGATATGCCTCTTCTCCATTTCATCTTTTCCCAGCTTACCTAGAATCAAACTCTATAACTGTTCTGTCACTTTCTGGAATCTTCCTTTGCTTTTCAGACTCCACCACTGATTTTTGTATTATTTTATTTCTTTCCTCTTCTTGGCTCTCTTGTAATCCATGTGGAAGCCCACCTTTTTGTACCTGCCCTAATTCTTCTCCCTGGAGCCAAAACAAACCTTCTCAGAGTGAGCTATTTCTTGTTGAACCTTACATTCTTTTATCCTTATCAAGCATATTTAGTGTCACCTTTTGTGTGAGGCCGGCTGCAGAGAGGTGAACAGACTATTCACCTGTGACAGGAGGGTATTTATGACAGACCAAAGAGAG
Organism: Acomys russatus; assembly: GCF_903995435.1. Taxonomy (NCBI): domain Eukaryota; kingdom Metazoa; phylum Chordata; class Mammalia; order Rodentia; family Muridae; genus Acomys; species Acomys russatus. The sequence goes on from NC_067155.1 coordinate 30,051,138, forward strand.
GACTCTATTAGAACCAGTGCGCTTACTGCAGTTACTTGGAAGAATATAGGTTTACTTACAGTGGTATGGACAAGATGCATTGGTAGCTGCATCGAAAACAAAACAAAACAAAACAAAACAAAATAAAACCAACCAACCAAACAACAACAACAACAACCCTAGCCTGAATGAAAACTGGAAATCTGGAATCTCCTAAAAACTGGAATCTCAGTACTTTCTGCACAACTTGAAGGCAGCTTGAGAGATCAGAGAATCTAATCTTTCTAAAGTTTTTACTAAATTTTTCTAAAGCTTGTTGTTGGTGCTTTTGCGAATCTTGTAAATTTTAGGAACTTTCTAAGACTTGTGAATTGTTTGCTTCCTGAGCCTTGTAAGTTCTGTTTACTTTTTCAGTCTTAAGGAGCTTCCCTCAAGGATGGAATGCTTCAATTCAGAAGAAAGTGCTGCGTATCAACCCCTAAGTGCCCTGCTTTGCTGATGTTGATGCAGATTCCTAAACTCCCTTTAGATATTCTATTGTGGGGAGGACAGTTCCCAAACTAGTGGTGGCATTTTAGGAAAATATGTTAACGGGAATTGAAAAAGAGAGAGGAAGAGGATTGCATAGTATATTTGAGCAAAGTCTTAAAAGGATGTGAGACTGAACCATGGGAGGAAACAGGCTAAGGAAATCCGGGGCTGCAAAGGTCTAGATTTATATATGGAGGAACATTATGCAGGTGAGATTTGTTTGGGATGTTGCATATATGAGTGGGTCTGTTTGCTCCCTCATACTAGGGCTGATCATCCAAGCACAGGAGTGCCTGTGTGCCGTGGACACCAGAGAGTTCATGGGGAATTGAAATACAACCTAGACCCTCTTTGACTCACCTCCATGCTTGTTCTGCAGGTCCGCCTCCTTGGGGTGGTGTCCAAAGGCCAGCCAACATTGGTAGTTATGGAATTGATGGCTCATGGAGATCTGAAGAGTCACCTTCGTTCTCTGCGGCCGGATGCTGATGTGAGCTGCCTCTAGGTCCCTAGCAGTGTACCTACTCTTAAGTATACCAATGTTGCTAAATGCAATTTTGACTTTAGAATAGCCATGGCTACTGTCCCCCTACCCTGCAATAGATGATATAGATGGCAGCAGAGAGCTAATTGCAACCCCTGTTTTGATTTTAGAATAACCCAGGCCGCCCTCCCCCTACCTTGCAAGAAATGATTCAGATGACAGCAGAAATTGCTGATGGCATGGCATACTTAAATGCCAAGAAGTTTGTGCACCGGGACCTGGCAGCTCGAAACTGCATGGTTGCCCATGATTTTACTGTCAAAATTGGAGGTGTGTCTTAGAATTCTAGTGTGTGTGTGTGTGTGTGTGTGTGTGTGTGTGTGTGTGTGTATGCTTTACAGGGTGTGGGTGGCAGGTGGCATGGGGTATCTGGGAGTTCTAAACTCAGGTCCTCATGTTGCTCACTCACTGCTGGGCACTTTCCCAGCCAGAAGCTAACATTTCTCTTCTAGTTTTTGTTTGTTTGTTTGTTTCTATCAAAAGTAAGTAAGTAAACAAAGCAACTTGTGGAGGAAGGAGTTTGTTTCAACGTGTAGTCTATCACTGAGGAAAGTCAGAGAAAAAACTTGAAGCAGAAAGCATGGAAGAATTCTGCTTGCGGTTTGCTCTGGCTCAGGCTTAGCTGGCTTTCCTATACAGCCTAAGAGTCTTTCCCAAGAGCATGGTGCTGCCCACAGTGTGCAGGGCCCTCCTGTATCAATTAGCTATCAAGACAATCCCCCATAGACATGCCCATAGGTCAATCTGAGCTAGCGGAGGCTTTCCTCTCTGGTGCCTCTAGCCTGTGTCAAGGTGACAGTTAAAAGTTAGTTGTACAGGTTCTGACAAGACCAAAGTTTGAGCCATAGAATGCTGAAGAAGGAGACTGCAGAAGCAGATGCTGAGGGCCCACATGGCTGACTGGAGTGTGTGGATAGGATGGGCGTAGAAGGGCCCAGGACCATGAGATGTGAGGTTGAGCTAAAAGCCAAGAAACAGGTGTTTAAGGGCTTTGTACATCATAGGATTTGCCTCTCCCCTACACAACCATTGAGAATCAGGAAGACACAAAGTCCTATAAAGATCCCCTTCCCCAGTACACACATTAGTTATGGAGGCAGATAGGGAGGTGAACCTATGTGTGATTCCAAGAGATATTCTTTTATGTAACAATGGGCGTCACTGGAATATGACCCAGTGAAGAAAGGTAGGGCACGATTCTGTAGGTCCTAATGACCTTCCAAGAAAACCCCCACAACACCCAGGTGTTGTGGTGCGTGTATTCAGATACTTGGGGAGATAGAGGCAGGAAGATCAGAAGCTCCATGTCATCTTCAGCTGCATAGCAAGTCCAGAGCTATCCTGGATTAACTGAGCCCTTGTCTCAAGGAAGAAAGAAACAAAACAGAGGGAATAAGAAGGGGTATGGTTCTGTCTACATAGGTGCCCTTGCACAGTGTGATATTTCCAAGTGCGAGGATACGCGAGGGAGAAAGGGAGGTGAGCCTGGATTGGGCAAGGACAATGGGAGATGATATTGATTATGTAGAGGCAGAAAGGCTTGCTTGCCCACTACTTGGGAATGTAAACAAAAGGCAGGGTCATCTTAGCTAAGGGAGTAACAAGCTGTCTGGAAAAAGGAAAGAGGTCTGTTTGGGCCACTGGGGAAGGAGTAGGAAGGATGAGTTGCTGAGAGCTTCAAGCCAGGCTGTTGGCTCTCTATCACTGGGGGCAGAGCTCCTTTTCCCTCCCTTTAATCAGCAGCCCTATTCTCCGTCCACATCATTATGATCCCCCCTATCATCCCCTCTTGGAGAATTTGCCCTGCTCCTACAGGACCTCTAGTGGTGCTGTAAGTGACGGGGCACTGAAGATGCTAGGGTGCTGGCCTAAAACATGTGAACTGTTTGTTGTCAGACTTTGGAATGACAAGAGACATCTACGAGACTGATTACTATCGGAAAGGGGGCAAGGGTCTGCTGCCTGTGCGGTGGATGTCACCCGAGTCCCTGAAGGACGGAGTCTTCACTGCTTCTTCTGATATGTGGTGAGTTATGCATGGATGCATGGATATTGGCTTGAGTTCCCCCAGGGGTCCCATCAATGTGATCATCAGGGAAGCCTGCCTTTCACATAGAGAAATGAAGGTGATTCTGTCTGGCTTGTCTTACATGGCTACCTGTATTTATTGATTGAGGATGGTCTTAAAAGACTTTATTTATGAATTATAACACAAATCTCTATCTGTGAGTGTGTGTCAGTGTGTGTCTGTGTGTGTGTGTGTGTGTTGAAGGGGAACATGCCACAGCACAGTTGTCAACATCAAAGGACACTTGTGGGAGTCAGTTCTCTCCTCCCACCACCATATCAGTCCTAGGGATCTACCTCTGGCCTTTGCCCACTGAAGCTCTTTGTTTGTTTTGGGCATTGAACTCAGGTACTCATTCTTTGGTGGGGAGCACTTGGCCAACTGAGCTATTCCCTTAGTCCATCAAGTGCTTTAATCATTGGTCAACAAAGTTCTAGTAAGTCAAAAGATGAAGGAAGGAATGTGTATGTGTGTGTGTGTGTGTGTGTGTGTGTGTATACACATATACGCACACACACACACACACACACACATATATATATGAAAGAGAGAGAGAGAGACTGACACTTGTGTGTTTTGTTAACTGCTCTTTATTGTCATTGGCAGGTCCTTTGGGGTGGTCCTTTGGGAAATCACTAGCCTGGCTGAACAACCTTACCAAGGCCTGTCTAATGAACAGGTGTTGAAATTTGTCATGGATGGAGGCTATCTGGATCCACCTGATAATTGTCCTGAGAGACTGTAAGTATAGAAAAGATCTAGAGAATGTGAGGAATTTATTCAAAAGGCTTTGCACATTATGTATAATTTTGTATCTGTATATCTCAGGTATATATGCATGGGTTGGGTTTGTAGGTCTTATGCCCACATGTGTGCTTTATAGCATGCCTTTATATCCAGGCTTATGTTTGCATATTTTATCTTGGATACACCTTTACATTTTCACAAGTGCCTACATGTGTGCTTATGTTTGCATATATGTGTGACTGTGCTGAGTCATGCAGTCTACATGTATGCATTTGCATATTAAATCTGTTTTAAAGATTTATTTTTATCTTAGGTATATGAATGTTTACCTACATGTTTGTGTGTACATAACATGTATACCTGGTTCCCAAGTACACCAGAAGAGGGTGTTAGGTCCCCTGGTTCTGGAGTTATAGGTGGCTGTGAGTCAATACATGGGTGCTGGGAACTGAACCTGAGCCATCTTCAAGAGAAGAAAGTGCTCTTAACTATTGGGCCGTTTGTTTAGTTTCTTACATCTTTTTTTTTTTTTAAATGCACTTGTGTGTACCTGTGTATATATACATGTATAGAGGCCAGGGGACAACCCTGGGCGTCTTCCTCAGAAGTACCATTCACCTCCACTGAGACGTGGCCTTTCGTTAGTGTTGCACTCAGTGATTCAGCTAAGCTGGCTGGCTAGCCGGCGAGTTGCCGGGATCTTCTTGCCTCTGTCTCGCTAGCACTGGGATTGTAAATGTGTACATTTTAAATGTAGGTTCTGAGGACCTGCCTCAGGTTCTCAGGCTTGAGGGGCAAGCACTTTACCAATGAGCCATGTGCCAACTTTGCATGTCAAAGCTTTATAAACATTTGTTTTCGTCTCTGTGTCTTTCACGCACCCGCTTTCATTTGATTTGCATTTGTATTTATCTCTACACGTTCACAGTTTTCTGAACATTGCCTCTGCAAGGCCCTCTCCTAACCAAGAGCAGTTGTGGCTGGTTAAGAATTGGGGAATTTATCTGTGATGATTTTAATTGTCAATTTGACATAATCTGGAATATTCTCATAGAGGGCTTGTCTAGATGCCTTGTGGGAGCGTCTGCAGGCGGTTGTCTTGATGTCACCCACTGTAGGCGACACCATTTCCTATGCAGGGGGTCCTGGACTGTTTGAAGCAGAGCAAGCAAGCTGTGCAAGCATGCATGCATTCATTTGCTATCTGCTCTTGTTTGTGCACGTTGTGTGACTAGCTGCTTTAGGTCCCCATTGGCTTCATTTCCCCAGTCTGATGGACTGCAGCCTGGAGTTGTGAGCTAACATTAGCTCTTTCTCCCCAGCTGCCTTTTATTGAGGCGTATTATCATCATAGCTACTGGAAAGGAAGTTAATCCCCAGGGCAGAGGTTCGCAACCTTTCCTCAAAGGCTCTGTTGTAAATATTGACACCATGGTGGCCCTGTGTGGCTGTAGCTTGAACACAGTTATAGATGTTGTGTAGATGCATGGATGAGGCCACGTGTCTTACTCTCACTGCTAGGAAATACCTGAGGAGTTTAACTTAAAGGGGGAAAGGCTTACTGTGACTCACCGTTTCTCAGGTCTCACTCCATGCTCTCTTAGCTCCACTGCTTAGAGCTGTGGTGCAGCAAAAAAATCATGGCTGGGAAGGAAGACACAGAGACTGAGACTGAAGGTAAAATATACACTGAAGTACAAGCCTCCAGGGATTTACTTTCTCCAGCAAGTTCCTTCCTCCTAGAGTTTCTTGTAATCCACTGATGGTGTCATTGATTGACTAGGTTCGCACTCTCATGATCCAATCACTTTCCCAAAACTCCACCTCAGAACACTATTGCATCAACAACTAAGTGTTTGGAGGGCATCTAAGACACAGCCCAACATCCTGTGAAGTAAAACTTTATAAACACATGCAGGAGGCCAGATTTGAGTCTAAGTCTGAATTTGCTCTAGGGCAAGTTTACATGGGAGAAAGGAAGAGGTCAAAATGAGAATGGGAGCCCTTGGTTCTTGTTCTGAATGCTCTGGGCTGAGCAGAGTAGAATCCTGGGGCTCTTGGGGTGGGGGTGGGGTCAGCCTATAAGGATGTGAGGCAGCAGTTAACCTCAGTCCTGCAAATACTGCATAGCCCACCAGTTGGGAGCTGGCTTCCCGTGTTCAGCCCATATAGTTGCCCCTGCCAAAGCTCAAGGATGCCAGCCCTGAAGCTGAGAATGACTGTTGGGTACAGGTAAGCCTTCGCAAGCAGTCCCAGGCAGGAATCAAACGCACCAAATGCGGAGGCACAGGAGACAGGAGCTGCATATGGTGATAAACGATGTACAGTATAGTGCCTGCCCAATTTCTGTCCTTTTAAAAATATCTCTGTTGCCATGGTAAAACATGACCAAAAGCAATTTAGCGGGGGGGTGAGGAGCAGGATATTTTTTGGGGGGGTCACTGATGGGAAAGTCAAAGTAGGCACTCGAAGCAGCTAGTCACATCACGTCCTCTGTCAAGAACAAAGAAAGATAAATATGTGGATCTTTGCTTGCTTGCTCTCAGCCTGCCACTCCTCTCATGAAGTTTAAGAGCCCCTGCCCAAGGTGTGGTGTTATCCACACAGAAGCTGGGTCTTCCCACATCAATTAACAATCAAAACAAGCCCACACAGGCATGTGCACACCCCAACCTAATCTAAACTTTTCCTTTTTTCCCACTTGACAGCTTCTTGGGCTCCATTATGCTATTTTCTCCCTCCCTCCCTCATCTCTTTCCTCTTCCCTACCCAGACTCTCCTGCTTTTTTGTTTGCTTTTTTTTTTTTTTTTTTTTTTTTTTTTACAAAATTGTATTTGTTTCTCAGTGTTTCTCTTAACTCGCTATCACACAAATAATTGAGACTCCATTATTTTTACCAAGTGTCACAACACAATCCTGAGCAGTATTAACTCCATTCTTAGCCCTCTAAGCTAATCTGGTTTCCTCCCAGCGTACATCCCAGAGATACTTGCACTTTGTGACTTTCCTTGCTGAGCTCTTTCCTGGACATCCTCATCTCTACTGGACATCCACCCCTGGATCAGTCCCCTTACTGAATCCCCTACTTTTTCTTCCCCTAGCTGCCAGGAAGTCCAGCTTTATTCTCTCCTTGGCTCAGCGATCAGCTGTAAGCTGTTTTGTTGGTATAGCAGGGAACAATTGGGGAGCAGAGTTTATACAATGTTGAGATAGGAGATTCTCAGAACAAGGTTTGCAACCAGATATGGGGGCTATAGAAATCAGCATTTGAATTACACAGTAACCTTATGCCTATACCCTCCTTTCCCTATTTTTTCTTTTCCTTTTTATTTCTACTCCTTTCTTTACTTTCCTCTGCCATCCTTCTCCCTCTACTGAGCACTATACCTCTTTGTACTCTTTATTTATAGGCACTGGTCTCACTAAGATGCCCAGAGTGACTTGAAAGTCACTCGAAACCGTGAGGCCTTGCATTTACAGTCCTCGGACTTCAGCCCCTAGAGTAGCTGGGATGACAGGCCTGCATCACCAAGTCTCTCTGGCTTGCTTTTCAAAGTGGTCTTTCAATCCCGCTAGAACTGTTGACATAGCCTTGACAGTACATGCAGCCACAGCCAACACAAGAGCTCCTACTGCCTGGATGTGGTCTGTAGTGGGCAGGGCATGGCTGGTGTGTGTGTGTGTGTGTGTGTGTGTGTGTGTTTGTGTGTGTGTATGCGCGCGCGCAGCTTGCCTATGCCTTGAAACTCACTCCCCCTGGTTCTTGTCTCCACAGCACTGACCTGATGCGCATGTGCTGGCAGTTCAACCCCAAGATGAGGCCAACCTTCCTGGAAATTGTCAACTTGCTCAAGGATGACCTCCACCCCAGCTTTCCAGAAGTTTCCTTCTTCTACAGTGAGGAGAACAAGGCTCCTGAGAGTGAGGAGCTTGAGATGGAGTTTGAGGACATGGAGAGTGTCCCCTTGGATCGGTCCTCACACTGTCAGAGAGAAGAGGCTGGGGGCCGGGAGGGAGGGTCCTCTCTGAGCATCAAAAGGACCTACGACGAACACATCCCCTACACCCACATGAATGGGGGCAAGAAGAACGGGCGTGTCCTCACTCTGCCCAGGTCAAACCCTTCCTAACAGCACCTTCTCAGGGAGGGATTCTTTTCTTTTCTTTCTTATTCTTTAAAACTCTTCCCTAGTTTGACCACCTCCAGGAAACTCAGGATTATCAGGACTCTACCCAGATGTGAAACTGAGCTCAGAAATAGTTCATACACGTTTCTGTTTGTCTTTGACCTAAAAACACACAAGTGTGATTGCCAGCCCTGCGAGCCTGTTAGAGGGGCTAACTGTGAACTTAGAGGGGTTGGTCCTGCCACGGCTCCCCCTCCACCCCATCTGCGGTTATCAAACAAGGATGTTGTTGTTGTTTTCCTCACAGAATGAAAGACTGCATCTGCTTTTACAGACAATTTTCTTTTCTTGCTAGTGTCTGAGTTATAGTTAGTTGTCAAAGACAGAATTTATTTATGGAGCACAAGTCAGAAAGCAAAGGAGAAAGACAGGGGGAAAAACCTGACCTATGGAACTCGGTTCTAGAATGACGTGTTTTGCAGGGTTGGGCTTTGAGAAGTTTTCATTAATCCGAGAGAAGGATTTTATTTTAGTTTAGTTTATTTTTTTTTTCCTCATTCACAAAATCAGTTCCTCAAATTGACCAATAGCTGCTGCTTTCATATTTTATTTGGGGAAAGGGTGTGTAGTGCTAAGTGTGTGCCCATGTGCACACCTTTGTGCAGTTGTGTGTGTGTGTGTCTGTGTGTGTTGCGTCCAGGTTAGAGATCACAGGGTGGAATGGGGGTTGTATGTGTGTGTTAAATATTCTCTGGACTGATGCTTGGGGAATTGGCTCATGAAGCTCCTGCTGCTCGGGAGTGGGCAACCTCATATTGTCCTCTTCCTTCTTATTAACTGGGAGTCTGTGCCTTGCAGAGATTCTTCTCAGTCACATCAGAAGTCTTGCTCAGGTGTCTTTCCCTTCCCATTGGTGTTTGTTTAAAAACAAAACAAAACAGGGAACACCATTTGGTCTGGATTCATCCAGGATCTTTGGAAGATCAATCAAAGCAAAGGACACACACACACACACACACACACACACACACACACACACACACATGCACACGCACACGAAGGAAGTGAGACAACAACTTTGGGAATATATTTGTAACATATTTAATGTTTATGGAATCTCTGCCCTGTGCCTAATAAGTTATTTCCTTGGGAGTGCGACAAGTAGTGGGCACATCTGCTTGTGTGGGGAAGCAGGACAATGCATGAGTCCTTCTGTGTTTGGTCTTTGAAATATGTATTTTTTTCTGGGAATTATACCACATTAGCTGCTAGCCCTTTAGGACTCAGTGAGGTCTTGTGGAATATGTGGGTAACTGGATTTTTGACTGGTTCAGAAAGCAAGAACCACTGAATGTTTCTTGCTTGGATACACTGGTGGTTCCTTGGAGCTGAGCTGGCCTTCCAGAACACCTGTGTTCATCTGTTTTTTTGTTTTGTTTTGTTTTGTTTTGTTTTTTTCCCCCTGCTTCTGTACCTCACGTCTTCAAGGCCTACACTTTGCTCAGTCATAGTACAAACATAGCAAACTCAGATCCCAAAGACCAATGACACAGATGGGCTTTGAGAACACTAAGCAATATATAAGGAGATGTACCCTTGGAATACCTTTGGTCTCTTCCATCTTTGTGGTATCTGGCTATTTTCCATGCTAAACTCCCACAGCTGCTCTTGGTGCCCAGGGACGTCAGCTTGGGCCAGGTGTAGTACCTGAGTCTATGTCTCAGGTACTTATGTTTTAGTCCCTAGAGTCTAAAGTCTGGAGAAGACATCAGAGACTTTCTTCTCACCACCAAGAACTTGTGAAAGGATGTGAACCCATGGCTTCTTTTCTGCATAAAACCAAAGCTGCTCAAGTGAAAGAAACAAACAACCATGATGAACTCAAAATCCTCCCAAAGGTTCTTTTCTGCGTGCATTTCCCCAGAAATCTTTGATACCTTTCTTCTCCTCCTCTAGGAGATGTGAGATAAAGATATAATGGTCACTCCCAAAATCCTCCTAAGTTTGGGTTGAGAATACAAGTAGACATAAACCCTGGTTGCCAATTGCTGTCAAATTTTTATCAGAAAAAGGGCAGCATGTAAAAATGTTACCAGATGATTCAAGGATTGGTACAAGGAGCAAGAGTTACAGTTACCTTTATGCAAATCACCTTGTAAATAGAGGGTGTGTGCATCAGTGGAAGACACCATAGTTCTGGGTATTTTTTCTTTGTTTTTTCTTTTCACAGTAAATTTGTAGTGATTGAATGCTACTCTAGCAGAAATTTTCACATTTTTCTAATTCAAAAGATTTTCTTATATTACTGGGGAAAGTATTTATTTTAATATATATAAAATCACTCTTAATCACTTTTGTAAAAAAAATGGTGTGCATGTAAATTTTTTTTATCAAGGAAAAATAAAACAGGTGAGCGTGGGTCATGTTATTATTATTTTTCCTCAGCACAGTCTACCTCAGTGTCTTGTTAGGGTGTGGTTCAGTAACAGACGTTGAGGCTTTGGGATTTTGGCTGCATTATGTTCTGAGTTGGGGAGCTGTGTCCCAGTTGAGTTCTGAATGCCAGAGACTAGAAAGAATTTTGAGGGAGAGAGTTGGGATTAAGAAGTTAGAGCCTTCCTCTGAACCCAGATTCTTCTCTTCCCTCATATCTGAGTTTAACTTCCTTATAAAAACCTGTTTGTTGATAGCATGCTCCTCACACACAAACCACACTTTAGGCCACATGATGTAGCCTCTCTGTGAGGCCCTGCCTAAGGTCTTTTGGCAAATGGTGGTTGTCCCTTTAACTGATGAGGCTGTGAGCCATCACCTGCAGCTGTCACGAGAAATCCTCCAGACACAAATGCAAAGGCACTCTGGGTTCTCTGGCCATTATTTCTTATCCTTTTCAGACCCACGAGGCTTTGGGTGTTTGTCAGCATCTCCTATACAAATAGTCAATGTGAAGGTATTTTGGGGGAAATCCTAATCCAAAACCTATCAGTTTCCTGGGCATGTCTGAAACAATACAATAGAAACTGCATGCTGGGGTTTGGTTGACACTGTTTGGCCTTGTACAATTTTGAGAACTCTAGAAATCAAGGCAGGGTCAGCAGGGCTCCTGTTATCAAGCTTTGCCATACTTGTTTTCAATTTAGGTCACTATCCTTGGAAATTTACTCTTTCCCAATATTCTCTGGAAAGGTGCACCAACTCAAGTGACCCTACCAAAAGGATTCCACCAATTCCATTTTGATGTCTACTGTTGCTGGGAAGGAAACAAGTAGCTCTTGGGTCATGAGTCTCATTTTGACTTCAGAAGATGTTAGCTTTGTAAAAAAAAGAACCTTGGGGCCTAGAAAATCATGGCTACCCTGCAAATTTGTAGTGATGGGTGCAAGAAAAAAAAAAAAAAAGCAACAAAGCCAAGTTACATTGACACTTCTTCTTGTGTGTTTTGGAAGACGTCTCATTTTAAATCCTTTTTTATTATGGTGACAGCCATGGAGTCCTTTCTTCTAGGATAACAGCAGACGTGTTTCCTGTCTGGTTTAGTAATGCCAACCATACATCAGGAAGTAATTCATGTTCTTGAAGCCCTTGTAGATGCTTCCCTGTCATTTGAAGCTGGCTGGAAGGAGGAGCACTGATGGTTTTCTGGATTCAGGCTGAGCACAGTTTGGGAGGATGTGGAGATTGTCAGGAAGAGCTGAGCTGCATGTCTGCCTCTGTGGTTGCTGAGAGTGATGCCACCAACAGAAGCACAAGTCACCCTTAACTATATTACCCAGGACAGATAGTCTACCATGCAGAGTGATTATTGGGTTAAGGAATGTAGTTTTATTTGAAGCCCGGTGCACAGTATCACTGTGAGAGCCTGGTCCATACTAGCAATCTTGGTGAATGACTGATGGTGATTCTAGTAATGGTTGTTGTACTGCGTGATAGATGGATGTATTCTGGATGCTAGCTGGCGAATTCTTGGCAACATAGGCTTTTTGACATGGGAAAAGAATAACACTGTTTTTGTTTAAATGGTGTACATAATATAGTCATTTTAGAAAACCTTTCAAAACGTTCCTCAGAATATGAATTTACACAAGAGATGCAGTTGGGTAACAGGAATAACAGATAATCATTGCTGTTTAAACTACACAAAATAATATGATGGTCTTTTAAGAGGTCATGATTGAAGGCGTATGCATTCTCAGGTAGTCCTCAATAAATGGAGGTCAATAAGTGCTTGAGCTCACTTGATACCAATCAGGATCCAGAATGAGTCTCTGGTCAAGTTATTATCTGTTTTTGGGCCATTAAAATAAAGAAACAAAACTTGTTAAGAACTAGGTCATGGACCTGGGATCCTTGTTATTATTTGAGAAGGAAGGAAGGACCCTCAAATTTGTGTGTGTGTGTGTGTGTGTGTGTGTGTGTGTGTGTGTGTGTGTGTGTGTGTCCCCATTCACATGTACAGGAATGGCTTGTTTGGTCCTTATCCTTTGTGTCAAAGTTGCTGCTCATTGCCCCTTCGTGTGCCTGGGTGGCTACACCCCATGTTTCAGCGGCATGGGATCAAATATGCCACAGCACTGCAGAAAACTCGGAAACACAAAACCCGCCTAAAGCACAGTGATGTTTTCCTACAAGAGCCAAGTAGCGTCATGTACAGAATATGCCTTTTTTTTTTGGGGGGGGGGGAGGTGGGACTGAAATTGTTCTGCATGTATAATACAGGCAAATTACTTGTTTATATTAAAATTTGGAATAAATTATCTCAGACTATTTTTGTGTGGTATCCAGGTTGGTCTGGGTGGGTCTATGGCTTTGAGATTTGCTAAATTTAAGGGAAAGCGGGCGCGCGTGCATGTATGTGTGTGTGTGTGTGTGTGTATTCATGTGTGCAGATACATAAGGGTGTAAGTGTTTATTTGTGCAAGAGTACATACATCATACACATGCATATGAGAGGGTAGAGTTCAGAGGACAGTCTCAGATATTGTCTCTCAAGTGCTGTCTACCATTCATTGTGAGACAGGGTCTCTCATAGCTGAGCAGCCAGTAAACCCCAGTGATCTGCCTGTTTCTTCCTCTGCCTCTCTAGTGCTGGGATTATAAACACATTCCACCATAACTTACTTGAAGGGCTAACAAGTGCTTATGACGATATTATAAATCAAAATGCATTTAGTCCAACTTCAAAAGACTACAGTCTTTCTCGGTCTCAAGAGGCCTTAAAGCGCCAAAGTCTCTTCTGAGACTCATGACAGTCTGAACTTCAACTCCATGTAAAATCAAAAGGAAAAAGCAGGTCACATGTACTTCCAACATACAGTGGGGCAGGATATGTACATTACCATTCCAAAAAAGGAGGGAAGGGAGGATATTGGGGAAAATATTGGACCAAAGAATACTGAAAACCAGCAGAGCAAACTCCAAATTTTGCATCTCCATGTCCAATGTCAAAGCTCTCTTGAGACCTCCAACTCCTTTTAGCTTTGTTGACAGCAAAACACTTCTTTCTCTTGGGCTGGTCCTTGGCTTTCCTTGGCGGATATCTCAACAACACTGTTCCTTCCAACATCTTGCCATCTCCAATGCAATCCAGGTTTCACCTTCACAGCTTGATGAAGTGACCTCTTTGAGCCTCCATGGAGGGACACCTTGGACACAGGCCTGGCCTCAGTGGCTCTTCTTAGTTGCAAAGGGTGATTCCACAACCTCTTTCTTGTATCCTTGACTCTGCAGCCAGAACCACACGGATGAATCTGCCAACTTCCACTGCTTCCTGGGCCTGGAACTTGTTCGCCTTCTTTTTTTTTTTTTTTTTTTTTTTTTGGTTTTTCGAGACAGGGTTTCTCTGTGTAGCCTTGGCCATCCTGGACTCACTTTGTAGATCAGGCTGGCCTCGAACTCACAGCGATCCGCCTGCCTCTGCCTCCCGAGTGCTGGGATTAAAGGCGTGCGCCACCGCGCCCGGCTTTGTTCGCCTTCTTTAACTACATCTGCATCAGCTTTCTGGTCTTTATTTTTCCTTCACTGGTTAAGCTTTCCTTTAATTCCTCTCACAGGTTGGGAGCTCTGCTGGCTGGGGTTTTGGCCTGAGATCACCAATCCTCTCACTCAATTTAGTATCAGGCTTTTCTTTAAAGTTTTTATCTTGTTAGCACCGGACTTGGTCCCAACATTACATTCCTGGTATTCCTTCTCTCCTCAAACTGTATATTTTGAATTTTTCCTTGCTCAGCTTGTTCTTTTTCATTATAGATCAGCATTTGAATGGCCTTTAATAGTCAAGCAACATAATCCTGAAAAAGTAACAAAGGCTGCCTTAAAATCTCTGTGAAGTCCATTAGTTCAAAAGTTTTTAATTTAGCTTCAGGCAGATTTTTAGGACAAAGGTAAAAAAGCAGCCACATTTTTTGCCAAAATATCAGAAGAATGGTTTCTAGGCCACTCACTGATATTCTTTCCCTTTGAAACATTTTTTTTTTTTTAAATCTGGGCCTTACAGTTCACAGTACCCTTAGCACTGTCTTCCATGCTCCTACAAGGGTGGCCCATTAAGCACCCAACCATTTTTCTAGTCCAAAGTCCCAAAGTTTTCCATATTCCCCCATCAAACAGCATGGTCAGGCCTGTCACAGTGATGCCCCAGATCCTGGTACCAAATTCTGTCTTAGTCACTGTTCTATTGTTCTGAAGAGGCACATGAACAAGGGCAGTTCTTATAAGAGAAATAATTTAATTGGGGATTTGCTTGCAGTTTCAGAGGCTGTGTCTATTACCATCATTACGACGAGCATGGTGACATGTAGGCTCTGTTAGCTGAGAGCTACCATGGACGGACACACACACAAACACACACACACACACACATGAGAGAGAGAGAGAGAGAGAGAGCGAGAGAGAGAGAGAGAGAGAGAGGAGGGTGAGAGAGAGAGAGAGAGAGAGAGAGAGAGAGAGAGAGAGAGAGAGAGAGAGAGACTGACTTTGAGCTTGGCATAGGATTTTGAAACCTTCAGTGACACTTCTTCCAACAAGGCCACACCTTCTAGTTCTTTTAATCCATTTAAATAGTGCCACATGTTAGTGTACTTTTAAAGTATACTTTTATTTTGGGTTTCTTATATCTCCTCTCTTCTCCACCTCAGTTCCTTCCAACACCCCAACACCAGTAGGAGAGATAGGTTAGTAGGGAGAAGGGATGTAGTTTTCCTTAGCTATATCCTGCTGTTTAGGGTTGTCAGGCTCCTTGGGGCAAGTCCAATCCTCCTTTCAGGATATGTGCAACTTATCGCTAAACTGAATCAACAGCAACCAGGAGCAGTAAGGTGGGGGGGAAACACAGGCAGCATTCTTTATTGGAGCCCCGTGTCGTGTGTCTGTCTGGGTCTGGCATTTATCCCAACTGGCAAAGACCAAACACCCACAAAAGGTAGTTCCTAGCTGAAAAAGATCACTTACCTTCTCATGAGGCAGTTATCAGCTGTGGACAAACTGGATCAGACCTCATATCTCAAAAACATATTTACATGTAACCCAAAACTTCCACAACAGCCACTCCCTGGGGACTAATTTAAATATTTGAGTCTATGGAGCCATTTTTATTCAAACAACCACACTCAGGTATTTGTGTTTGGAAGGTGAGCTTGGTTATCTTTATAGGTTGCTGGTTGATTAGGGGTAGGAGAAAGCACAGCACCATCCCCAGTCAGGTGGGCCTGGGATGTCCAACCGGTGAGCAGAAGGCACCAGAGACTAAGCCACTAAGCAGCACCTCTCAAAGGTTTCTGCCTCAAGCTATTTCCTTGAATTCCTGCCTTGGTTTCCTTGATGGACTAAACTTTAGGATGAAATAAACCCTTTCCTTGCCAGTTGCCTTTTGTTGTGGTGTTTATTATGGCAAAAGAAAAATACACAATAACAGAAAGCAATTGCTTTACTCATTGGGTCATTCCCACTTCCAAGTAGGTTCTGAGAGGAGACTTCTAGATCTTCAGCATATGTGTGTGTGTGTGTGTGTGTGTGTGTGTGTGTGTGTGTATGAATGTTTTACCTGCATGTCTGTGTTCCATGTGTGTGCAGTGCCTGTGGAGGCTGGAATAGAGTGTCAGATCTCCTGAACCCCAAGAAGAAACTGGACATGGCTATGTGTATCTGTAATGTCACTTTTGGGAGACAAATTGTGGCAGCTTGTTGACCAGACAGCCTAACAGAAGTGATGAACATCTACTCAAGACCCTGTCTCAATACACTAAGGTGGAGCATAATAGACCAGTCACATGACATCCTGCTCTGGTCTCTGAATGCATGTGCATAGATGCACATATCTACACTTTCATGTGCATGGATCAGGCATCCATGAATACATATATGTACAACTCTGTAGTGTTCAATGATACATAAATTCACATGATGTACAAAAACATCACCAAAATTTAGTGGGGCGAAACAACATTTTTTTATTTTTTGTATATATGTATGTGAAAGTATTTCTGCTTGTGCAGGAGCGCATGTACATGTGAGAAAGCATGCATATGTATATGTGAATTTGTGCATATGGAGGACCTTTGGACTTATTCCCAGTCCTGGACCTCCACCCAAAGATGCTCCACAGTACAACAAGGACATTGTCTCAACTGTGTTTATTACAGCTTTATTCACATTAGCCAGAATATGGAAATAACCTAGATGTCCCTCAACCAAAGAATGGATAAAGAAACTGTGTTACATTTACACAATGGAATACTACCCAGCCATTAAAGACAATGAAATCTTGAAATTTGCAGGCAAATGGATGGAACTTGAAATGATCATGCTGAGGGAGGTAACACAGACCTGGAAAGACACACATAGTATTTACTCACTTATAAGCGTATATTAACCACCTAGCACAGGATAAGCATGCTAGAACACACAGACCTAAATAAGGTAAATAACAAAGGAGCCCTTAGGGAGAATGCTCAATTCTCATTCAGAAGGTCAAATAGATACCAGAAGTGATTGAAGATAAGGAACAGGATGGAGCCTACCTTAGAGGCGCTCTGAAAGATCCCATTCAGCAGGGCCTTGAAGCACGTGGTGAGACTCAGCCAAATTGAGGAGTGGAGCCTAGGGAGTGTTATGTAATAATTGGGTGATAGAAGGACCTGGAGGGGCCAGGATCTCCACAAGGAGACCAATGGAGTCAACAGTCTGAGCATTGGAGGACGGTTATGCAGAGATTGATGCACCAGGCAGGACTATGTATGGTGAGGACCCAGGCTCCCTGCTCAGATGTAGCAGAAAGACAGCACAGTCTCCTTGTGGGGTCCATGATATGGGAAGTAGGGACTCTTTCTGACGCGGACTCTGGTGCTCACACCTTGATCACTTCCCTCTGGAAGGGTGGCATTCCCGGGCCACAGATAATGAGGATACAGACAGCCCAGATGACACTTGATAAGTTGACCTCAGATGTTAGAAGAAGAGGACTCCCCTTTCTCTTAGGACTAGGGGAGGGAGAGAGGGGGGATGAGGGAGGAAGGATGGAACCAGGAGATGATTGGGGAGGGGCTACAATCAAAGTGAACAAATTTTCAAAAGAATATTGTGTATTACCCACATAATATCCATTACACCATAAAGATTTTCTACCAGTGGTCATGTCACTCACTGCCATTCATAATTTTAGGTTTCTGAAATCACCAGTGGCTTACACAGGTTAGTACATTTTATTTTACCAGTGTGTGTAAAATGTTTTCAGCTCTGTGGATGCTAGCACCTATGATTAAAGTTGCCACCTGAGACTCAGTATTATTTTTCCATGTCCTATGACTTCAATAGGACTTCAAAGTCATCAAACTTAAAAGAGGTGATCCATAGCTGATCTCCTTTTGGCTTGATGGTCTATGATAACATGGAGGGGCCTTATCCCTCAGCACTAGAATAACTCATTTAAATTCTTTATATATGTATATCATTTAGGAAGATTCTACATTTATAGACTACATAAAGTTATCTATGAGTTCCTAGTATTAGTTTTTCTTTGACACTCTCTGTCTGCTAGTCTGCTCTCCTATCACTCGCCCATAACCCCTCCTATTCCAGGATTTCCATTACCATCTTCCTACCCTATGTGCTCTATTTCCCTCTAATGAAATGCCCTCTCCATTTCAACTTACCAATTTTCTAATTTACATGAGTATTTCTGTAAGTTGAGATATGTGAAGATTCAAAATTAGAATTTGGCTATGGAAGTAAGCCTTTGGCTTTGTCTTATTGCATCTGCATTACCTTTACATGCAAACTTCATAATAATATTTTTCCAATTGAATTAAATTCACATTTGTACATGTACCACAGTGAGCATCCATTTTTGTGTTGGTGAATGACTGTTTCCATTTCTTTGCTATTGTGTATTGAGTAACAGTGAATATGAATGATCAAGAATTCTTACAGTAGAGTTTGCTGTACTTTGAGTATATATCTAGGATTGATAAACATAAAGAATATTGTAGATATCTTTTCACATTTTTATGGAGCCTTCACAAGAACTTCCATATACAAGTTCGTGCTCTACTTAACCTACATAAATTCCAGCATTTGTGGTAACTCGTGTTCTTGAATAAGATAAAATCTCAAAGAAGTTTTAATATGTATTTCAGTGATTGCTAAGGAGACTGAATACCTTAAAAAAAAAATCTTTCACAGGCATTTCTATTTCATCTTTTCTGAAATTTCAGTTTAATTTCATGTGTTTTCAATGGACTTGTTTTATGTAGCGTTAAGTCAACCTTTGTTTGTAGCACAGCAGAACCCCTAATTCTCTTACATCAATATATATGGTTTCAGATCAGGGGATAATGTTTGAGATCCAGTCTGGAGGCTATTTGTTGTTGATTCGTAAACGAGTTATTGTGAGTGTTTGTAGTCCAACCAGAACCTGGAACATCCTATAAGAAGAAGAATAAACCCTCTCCTCCGGAGCTGCCTGCTTCACATTTTCCAGTCTGAGAAGACTTCCTGAGTTCATCAGTCTGTGGGAGGTGGCACAGTGCTTGCCTGGCATCCAAGTTGAAGGGACGGGGCTAAGTTTGGAGTGGGAGAGTGCTACCTGTCAGCACTTCATAGGGTTCTTTTGAAGTTATGTGTATAAAACAGTGCTTGCTTCCTTAGCTTATTTCTTAACCTGGCTATCACACATAATAATTGAGACTCTTAGAATACAGGGCTTCACAACACAATCTGAACAGTTTAGCTCTATTATTAGCTGTTTTGTCTTTCTCACAGCAAACATCCATTCTTTCACTTTGTATCTTTACTTTTTTGTTTTGTTTTGTTTTTTTTTTCACTTTGTATCTTTCCTTGGCTCCATCTTCTTCTCTTCCTTGCACTTCTCCCCCTGGCCCACTCCTCTGACATCTCCCCTGGAATCTCCCTCCCTTGGCTCTCAGGAAGTCCATCCCTATTCTCTCCCTCCTCATCAATTATCTGTAAGCTGCTTTATTGGCATAACACAGGGACTATTGGGGAACAGAGTTTATATAACTTTTAGACAGAAAAATCAGAGTTTAAACTTACACAATAACCCTATGCCTACAGGGTCGCCATCTGTTGGAAATTTTGTCATAGTGTGATGTGGGATGTGGACAGAGTTCATCTGTTTTCTCAAGTGTTGAGGGCTGTAGCATTAAGAGATGTGTGAGTATTTATATTTGATGGAGATACACAAGCCTCTGCCTTGGTATTTCTTTTGTTAAAATATTTATGCATTTTCTAATCATATATGGTGACATACTGTTTCTGTTTATGTATTTTTACAATTTAGCTACAAAATTTATTTGCTGAGCTTATTTCCATTAAGCCATTAGGTGTCTGAATTAACCATCCACACTCTTAGTAAAATTTTGTTGGACATTGTAAGTTTTTCAAAATCCTCACATTTTAAAAATTTATTTATTATTTTTGCACAGATACTGTTAGGCCTGAAGGAGAATTTTATTCTCAAAACTCCAAAAGGGGAGTTCAATTCTGCAGAAACTGGCTCAACCTGGAAAACAGAGGGAGTTTTGCCATTTAGATAAAAGCCAATGTTCTTCATGAACTTGTGACTCTGGCTCCCCTTTAGCAAAAGGTGTCATTTGTCTTAACATTGGAAGAAGGAACAAGTGGCTACCTGTTGTATATATAAGCATACCAAATCATGTTGATTTCCATGCTCCCGCAGCATCACAATCACCTTTAACGTATTTCAAAGTCCATGCTAGTAATTTAGCGCCTCATACTTCCTTCCTTGTTACACCATCCATGGGCTAGTATTCCCTCCACGTGCTTATTCTCCTTTATATGTATCTGGTTTTCTGCTCTGCTCTTGCTTCTCTCATGGTTAGGTCCAATTTGCTTTCCATGCTCAATTTATTTTTTTCCCCCTCTGCTCTGGACTCTTCCGTGTGCATGCGGATATACTTTCTCTTTCATATGCAGAATAAAAACCTTTCCATTACTCATATCGTGGAGCAGCCATGTCACCAGTTTAAACATTTGCTGCTAAAACTCAGGAGGGACAGAAGTTTACCTGAAAAACAGTGCCTTTCCCAACCAAATCAAGAAACTTAATTGACCTTCCTAAGGTATGGAACATTTGTGTGCTTTCGACACCTACTGTATTCTGCTCCAAATGTTCAATTCTGCTCATTTAGTCACCCTGGCGTTGATTTCTCTCTCTCTCTCTCTTGTCTCCAGGAACCTACTGTTGCTGTTCTCTCAGGGCGCGCTAGGAGCTCACTCCGGTTCTACAGTAGTCAAACCACTGCACAAGGCAGTTTCACTCATGCTGCTGGGTACCCATCACATAGGAAAGAACTCAGTTCCTTTGTGATTGGTGACATTTTCCTCTGACAATTTGTTCATCTCATTCGTGCAAGCCCTGAACTGAAATTGTCACAAGTGCAGCAGCTGCCCTTCTCTGTTCCATTCCTTGCCTTCTCAACATGTCCTGACTTAAACATTAATCTGTATATGCATGTGTATATGTGCCTTCCCCAATCTCTTTCACTTGTCAGAGTTAGAGATTTCTTTTTTTTTTTTAAGATTTATTTATTATTATGTATACAGTGTTGTGGCCGCATGTACACCAGCATACCAGAAGAGGGCATCAGATCACATTATAGATGGTTATGAGTCACCATGCAGTTTTTGGGAATTGAACTCAGGACCTCTGGAAGAGCAGTCAGTGCTCTTAACCTCTGAGCCATCTCTCCAGTCCCCAGAGTTAGAGATTTCATTAATTAATTTTGTTACTGCAAGTTACTACATTTCAGGTCAGCTCAGTGGCAATTGATACTGCACTGGATTTATAAATGCTCATATTTTATAATAACTTCTGCCTCTTTACAGTAAAATGATCCCAAAGTCCTTTATCTCTAAATATTCTGCTTTCCATCCTGAATAATCTCTTATGTCTGAGTTTTCTTTTCTCTTACATCTTCTCTTATCTTGGAGCATTCTTTGCTGCCTGATTGCTCTAGTCCCTCCTCTTGATTACTACTTATATATTTGTAGTGATTCAAATACCTTTTTAGAATGGATAATATTAAAAATTGTCTGGGCCCCCGATTCCAGTGTACTTTGGTTGCTCAGGGACAGGCCATACTAGTCAGAAGAGGTGAATGGCCTGCCCACCACCTGTACTGACCCACCCCATAGATTCTGCTACTAATGACTCATTCTACTGAACTCTCTCTGACCTACACCATTGATAGCTCTCTTGCTGCTGTTCTTCTGGCCCTAAATTTGGTGTAGTTCTGCTGCAAAAAAACCAGGCCATTCTATTCAGAAAATAAGGTACAAGAACAGAGGACAAGACGGTCAAAAGACTGGTGGAGTACAGGACAGACAGAAGAAGTGGTACATGCCACAACAGTTTGAAGATCAGGTGCAGGCCAAGGTAATCAGAAAACCAGATAAGTATACTTAGGCAGAGACTTTCAGCTGGACCAGAAACCCCACCACTCACAGGAACCATAGGGAGGCAGCCCAGTAACAGAATCCTTTCTCCTATTTACTGCTCCCAAACACTACTCCCTTCCTCACCACCACATTCCCTTCCAGATCTTGGGCATAGAGCCCCCTGATATACCAAAGAGCAAGCTTGCCTGAAAATCTAGACTCCAACACAGACTCCTTACTATGTCAATGGTCACGCTGTCCACCATCAACCCATGAGTTAGGGTTCAATCGACCAAAAATCAAACAACCTCCGGGTCAAAATACAGATCCAAGAGACAAAGACACACACGAATAAGGGGAGACTTCAATACACAACTGTCAGCAATGGACAGGTCATCCAGACCAAGAAAAGAACACAAAACTTAGAGAAATAATGGCTGGTGTTGACAGATGTTGTGAAACAAGTGGACCTCACAGATAGCTAAAGAACATTTCACCTATCCATAAAATAGTATACCTTTTTTCAGAAAGTCATGGAATATTTTTATAACTTACCACTTATTCAGGCACAAAAGAAGTCTCATCAGATAAAAAGAAGGTTGAAATAATCCTCTGTATCTTATCAGACAACCATAGAATTTAACTGGATTTGAACAACAGAATCATCAGAAAACATGCAAACTCAAGGAAACTGAACAACTCTCTACCACATGACTACTGTGTCAAGGAAGAAATAAGAAAAAAAAAAAAAAAAAAAAAAAAGGACTTCTGAGACTTCAATGTAAATGAATGCACATTATTCCCAACCATGTGAGGCACAATGAAAGAAATGTTAAGAGGAACTTACATAACACTAAGCATCTTCATATAGAAGTTGGAAAAAAATAAAAGAAAAAAAAGAAAAAGCAAAAAAAAAAAAAAAAAGGGCAAAAAAATTGGAGAGATCTCTTACTAGCAATTTAGCAGCACTTATGAAAACTATCAAACAATAAATGTTCTTGTTCTGTGAGACCTACTATTACTGAAGCATAGCAGATAGCAATTAATAGTCAATAATACGAATCCACCAATAATTTGAAATCAGTAAAGTAGAAGCAAAAAGAACAGTACAGGGAACCAATAAAAAAATCCCTGAAAATTACAGACTAATTTTACTCATGAACAGTGGTGCAAAAATACCCTATAAATACAAATGAAATCCAAGAACACATCAAAATTATTATCCACTATGCTCAAGTAAACTTTCTTCCAAACACGCAGGGATGGTTCAACATATGACAATCTTCCAACGTAATACACCATGTAAACAAACTGAAACCAAAGCCCATGTGATCTTCTCATTAGATGCTGATGAAGCCTTTGACAAAGTCCAACACCCTTTCATGATAAACATCTAGGAGGGATTTGTGGTACAGGGACTATACCTAAATAAAATCTAAGTAAGCCTATAGGCAACATCAAACTAATAAGACAACTAAAAGGGATTGAAGGGATAAAAATGGAAAAAAGAAGTTAAAATACTCATATTTTCACATAATATGGATATATATCCAAAAAGCCTACCAGAAAACACCTACAGGTGAAATTCAACTTCAGTAAAATGAATGGATAAACCATTAGCACAAAAAACAGTAGTCATCACATATACATAGCTGTAAAATAAAAGATAATCCCACCATAGCTCAGAGACTCAGAAAAGCTCTGTAACGAGGAGGGCTTCAGGGGAAATACAAAGATCTCCCTTGGAAGTTGCAATAGAACCGTGTTTTACCGGTATAAATTGTTCTAGATAGAACAATTGGACAACTAAAAGAAACTGAAGGGTTAAAAATTGGAGCAAAACAATTCAAAACATGGATATTTTCAGATGGTAAGGTCATATGCATATACAGATCGATAGATAGGTAGGCAGCTAGAGATACAGACATGGATAGATAGACAGACAGACAGACAGATATAGACAGGTAGAGATATACACTTTACCCAAAAGTCTACCAGGGAACTCCGACAGATCAAATACACATTCACTCTCAGTGTGCTTAATGGACGCAACATTAACTCAAAAAAAAAAATCAGTAGTCTTCCTATATACAAGTGATAAAATATCGTATGTGTGTATATATATGTATACACACATACACACACAAAGGAAATCATGCTACCGCACACAGATTCAGACATGACTTAAAGTGAGCTGCAAAGATCTCCTAAGGAAGGGGAAATAGAATAGTTTTTACTGGTATACTGTAATTAATGATATTGTGGACAGGAAGGATCAGTGCAGGGTGAGAGTAGGGAGGCAGAAAATGCTGGGAGAAATGACGGGAATCGGGGAGAGAATTTAAGGGGCAAGGTGAAACCCCAATCCAATGGACTGGTGTAATCCTCACAGACACCTAGTGAAAGGGAACATGGACCCTGAATATGCCATCTTCTGGAACCAGGCATGGCCTCAGTGAAAGAATTGAGACACCAATCAAGCCATAAATCTTCATCTTAAAGCTTGTCCAGCCTCTAGTGTTCTGGGATGGGAGACTAGCAGAATCAAAAGAACCTGCAAGTCTTCATCCAGCAACTTATGGGATCTTTCAGAGCCGCACAGAAGAATATGGGAGGCACCTCAAAGAGGGCTCCAGTTGGAAGGTGAGGAAGAATCAAATGAGCCAGAGGTGTCAATGACACCACACAAACATAGCCCACAAAAGCAAACTGACTAGTACTCCTGGGGACTTGTAGAGATTTGATGGTCTGTAGGCCTCTGACCTAGGTTCTTGCATATATGTTATAGCTCAGTAGGTTGGTATTCTCCTGAGATTGCTAATAGTAGGAGTGGGTTCTGTCCGTGACAATTTGCCATACTTGGGAAACACTTTTCCTTCTACTGTGCTCCCTCATCCAGCCTAGATATGATGGTGTCACAGGTATCAGGCCTGGACTTTGTAGATCATTATGCTCTTTGTGGTTGATGTCCCTGGGAGTCCTGCTCTTTTCTGAGTGGAGGCCAAGGGGGTGTGGCTCAGAGGAAGAGAAGAGATAAGGGGATCTGACTGGGCCAAGAGTAGGAAGGGAAAACTGTGGTAAGAATGTAACATATAAAAGAAGAATTTAAGAATTGTTTTGTGCTGTTGAACTGTATAGAAGAAGTAGTTCTGGAGTTGGGTTTTGGCCCTCCAGATCCAGAGATAAGCATGTTCTTTAAAAGTTTCTTACAAATATATCTTGTGTCAGGTGGGCCACCAGAATCTGTGGCGAGGAGAAGAATAAAAACACAGAATAGCACAGGAAAGGGCAGTGTGTTTTTCAATAACTACAAAATAATTGATTCACAGTAGGAATTATGACTTTTAACCTCATGCTCTTTTTCTTTCTTTATTTATCTGAATATTTACCTCTCTTATATCTCTAAACAGTTTTCTACAACATAAAATTTATCTCAAGATTTATAAGAAAATTGTATAAACTTTAAAAAAATATTTAATTTTAATTTATGTACATGTGTTGGTGTAGGGGTGTCAGATCTCGGAGTTACAGATGGTTGTGAGCTGCCATGTGGGTGCTGGGAATTGAAGCAGGGTCCTTTGGAAGAGCAGGCAGTGCTGTTAACCACTGAGCCATCTCTCCAGCCCCGTGTAAACTTTTTGTAATTCAGAATTTTTGAATTTGTTGCGTGTTGCTTAAAATGTTTTAAATATGTAACCAAAAAGTCACGTTAAATATGTAAAAATAAAACGTGTGTATATAGTTAAAAATTTACAGTATGCTTGTATATAACTAAAATTCAACTCTTGTTAGAAAAATATAACAGCCACAGAATACTGTATTTTTGTTGACATTATTTTTTGTTCATAGAAAAGAGAACTTTAATACCAGATATTGGATGAAAGCTTATTAACTCCCAACTTTATACAAATCTATATTCAGTTTAACAGAAACAGACTGGGAGAGGTATGTCTAAAATTCTACTGTCTGTAATCACTCTTACATCTTTACTGCTTTAAAAACTATGCCTGTAAACCATCTAGAAAATGAGCACATCTGTTTAATATATAAGGTATATTTGATCAATACTGTTTACAAATTCCTAAGGTCCTCTAACCAAGCAAGTGAAGGACTTGTTTGAAAAAAAATTCAAAACTCTGAAGAAAGAGATTGAAGATGACCTGAGAAGATGGCATGACCTTCCTTGCTCATGGATCGGGAGAATTAACATAGTAAAAATGGCCATCTTACCAAAAGCAATCTACAGATTCATTGCAATCCCTATCAAAATACCTACACAATTTTAAAAGACATTGAAAGTTCAATTCTGAACTTCATATGGAAAAACAAAAAACCTAGAATAGTTAAAACAATCTTGTACAATAAAAGATCTTCCGGAGGAATCTCCATACCTGATCTTAAGCTGTACTATAGAGTATCAGTAATTAAAACAGCATGGTACTGGCACAGCAACAGGCTAGTGGATCAGTGGAATTGAATCAAAGACCCAGATATGAATCCACACACATATGGTCACTTGATTTTTGACAAAGAAGCCAACTCTATTCAATGGAAAAAGGATAGTATCTTTAACAAATGGTGCTGGTCTAACTGGATGACTACATGTATAAAAATGCAATTGGACCCATATTTGTCACCTTGCACAAAACTCAAATCCAAGTGGATCAAGAACTCAACATAAAACCAGATACACTCAGTCAGTTAGAAGAAAAAGTGGGGAAGAGCCTAGAACACATTGGCACAGGAGACAAATTCCTGAACAGAATACCAACAGCCCAGGCCTTAAGGTCATCAATTATTAAATGGGACCTCATGAGGCTGAGAAGCTTCTGTAAGGCAGGAGACACTGTCAACAGAACAAAGCGACAGCCTACAGACTGGGAAAAGATCTTCACCAACCGTACATCTGAATTATAAATTGTAATGTGGTTATCATGTATTTTATCAGTAATATCCATTATAAGTGAGTACATACCATGGTTGTCTTTATGGGTCTGGGATACATCACTCAGGATGTGCTTTTCTTTTTTGATTCATTTTCCTGCAGGTTTTATGATATCATCATTTTAGTAACTAAGTAATATACCAGTGTGTAAATGTATGACACATTATTTATCCATTGTTGCTTTGAAGAACACTGAGGTTGTTTACAGTTGTTGGCTATTGTGAATAAAGCATTTATAATTGTCCTTGTAATATGATGGAAGATCTTGTGATTATATGCCGAGGTGTGGCTAGCTGGATGTAGAGGTAGAACTATTCCCAAATTTTCAAGTTGATTTCCAAATTGCACAATTACCACTTCCACCAGAAATGAAGGAGTATTACCTTTGCTCCTCATATTTGTTAGCATGTGCTGTCATTTGAGGCTTTGATATTAACCATTCTGGTTGGAGTAAGATGCAATTTTAGAGTTGTTTTGATTTGCATTTATGCAGTGACTTTGAAATTTTTTTAATAATATTTTTTATTAATTTATTCTTGTTACATCTCAATGTTTATCCCATCCCTTGTATCCTCCCATTCTCTCCCCCCACCCATTTTCCCATTATTCCCCTCCCCTATGACTGCCCCTGAGGGGGATTACCTCCCCCTGTATATGGTCATGGGGTATCAAGTCTCTTCTTGGCAACATGCTGTCCTTCCTCTGAGTGCCACCAGGTCTCCATTTTAAGCGCTTCTCAGCCATTCAAGATTCCTTTGTTGAAAATTCTCTGTTTGATTCTGTACTCCCATTGTTAAATGGGTTACTTGGTTTGTTAATATTTAGTTTTTGAGTTCCTTAAATATTTTGAATATGAGCCCTCTGTCAGATGTTTCCTATTTTGTGGGATGTTTATTTGTTCATTTGTCATTTTCCTTCACCTTATAGAAGTTTTTTTTTCAATTTCATGAGGTTCCATTTATTGTTGATCTCAGTGCCTTAAGTGCTGTGTTCAGCTTAGGAAGTTATTTCTTGTATCAATTTGTTCAAGGATATCCAGCATTTCCCTTCTAAAAGATTCAGTGTTTCTGTTTTTATGTTGAGGGTTTTGATTCATTTGGACTCGATTTTTGTGCAGAATATGACAGAAATGGTTGTATTTGCATTGTTCTGCATGCACACATCCAGTTTTATTTCCTCTTTGAACGTCTGGTTGAATTCTGCCATAAAAGAATATGGTCGTTGGTCTTTTTGTTGGGGGAATTTCAATGAATGCTTCTATTTGCTTGGGGGTTATAAGTTAATTTAAATTGCTTACCTGATCTTGATTTAACCTTGGTAAGTGTTATCTACCAAGAAAATCAAGCATATCATTTACATTTTCCAATTTTATAAAGTACAAGTTTTTGAAGTAAGACCTCACGATCCTTTGGATTTCCTAGGTGTCTGTTGTCCCTCATTTCTTTTCAGATTCTGTTAACTTGGATATACTGTTTTTTGAGACAGATCACAGCTTGTCACAGATAGAAAACTTAATGGTTTCCCTCTCATTTCTTTCTGAATGAAAATATGAAGAAGAGAAAAGCAAATGTCTCTAGATGCATAATGAAGGAAGAAAGTTTGTAACTGAGTTTTACATTTCTGTCTTTATAGTTTATTATTCTCAAAGTGAGTATATGTGCACAGAAGAGCATGTACTGTCGTGTAGCCAGAACACAATTAGTACCTTCATACAAGTACTTACAGGAATGTTTCCAATAGTAGATTCAGATTGATGTCAAAAGGTTTCTGGGATTCTTTGGGTAAATCTATTGTGATGTAAATGAGAATAAATTTATTTAGTATTATGTCTGCCTTCATGTATGTACTGGGCTTCTAGTTCTCAAAACATCTGTGCTGAGTCATTTCTACTGATATAAACAAAAATTGAGTGGGTAGGAAGAGACAAAGAAAAGGACATGTAAGGTCATTTACTACACAGATACAATGGTCTTCGTGTAGGTTAACCAAGTGTCCTCTTCTTCCAGAGGTCTATGGGAGGGGAATAGTGTGAAAGGGGGTGGAACAGGAAGATACAAATGAGAGGATAGCAATCAGGTTGTAATTGGAATAAACTATAAAAAAATAATAATACTTACTCACATAGGTCACGGAACAGGCTTAGACCTCAACAGTATCAGACAAGACTTTGTATGCTACATCTGCTTCTTAGTGATACTTCAGGCTTACAGTAAATACATACCCTGTGGTTCTCATGGCAGCAAGGACACAGGCAGAAAAAATATAGACAACTGAACGTAAGTCACAGTGCTGAGATTGTCCTATAACTGTAACCAGAGTGTCACTGAATGTGCTGGCTTTTCATGCTTATCTTTCTCTCTTATACATGTTCTCTGGGGTTTGCAGGTTTGCTTCCTTCCTAGTTACCCCACTTTATTACTTTATTATAGTCCACAGTGACTTTGGAGGACACTATATCCTGAGACAGAAATTGTAAGTCATCAAAGTCTAGCTTGTTGAAGATTGCTATTTTGGAAGACTCCTAGAAGAAATTTATAAAGAAGAAAAGAAAAGCCATAGATGGATTCCACAAAGCATGCATTTTTAAAATTCCATAGAATGATTTCAAAAGTGTGTAAAACGCTAATGTTAGCCTCTAATGACTACCATTCAGAAGTACATTAATCTTGACGTCTATCTTGACTTTATGGAATGTCCTCTTATGAATGCTGTAATAATCATAAATATGTAAAAAGATGAATGGCATTCCATATAAGTACACAGATTCATTTCCGAACTCACCCATTCATAATGCTAAGTTTCCCAAGCTCTAAACTCATAATCTGAATGCAATTATTAGTGCATTATAGTTCCAGTCACTCCTCCTTACATTTTATAATAAATCTCATCTCAATATATACTTCATTTCTAAAATTCTTTATCTTTCCTATAATACTATTTATCAGAAATTCTCCTGATACAATTTAATGGCTTTAGTATATATCACTGATAATTATAATACTGTATAATACAATTTAAATTTAGGCATATATATTATATATGTAAAAACAATCTATGAAAAAGTGGCTATGAATTTTCTAAAGAGCTAAGAGAGATATGCAGGAGAATTTGAGGGAAGGAAGCAAATGTAATTATAGTTTCAATTAATATATACATAAATGAATGGATGTCTCTTATGTATAACCTTATAAAGTTTCGTTTATTGGAATCCCTAAAATATACAGAGGGTACTTGTCTTTACAAAGCAATATGTGTTACTATAAATAGCAGTTTTACACTCAGCCTGAATTAATTCTTTTTATTCTTCCTATGCGGTCCAGTTTTTCTTTTTTACAATATATTTTATTAATTTATTCTTATTACATGTCAATTGTTATCCTATCTCTTGTATCTTCTCATTCCTCCCTCCCTCCCATTTTCCCATTACTCGCCTCCCCTTCGATTGTGACTGAGGGGGACCTCCTCCCCCTGTATACGCCCATAGTTTATCAAGTCTTTTCTTGGTAGCCTACGATTCTTCTCCTGAGTGTCACCAGGCCTCCCCATCCAGGAGACGTGGTCAAATATGGGGCACCAGAGTATGTGTGAAAGTCAGTCCCAACTCTCCACTCAAGTGTGGAGAATGTCCTGTCCATTGGCTAGATCTGGGTAGGGGTTCGAAGTTTACTGCACGTATTGTCCTTGGCTGGTGCCATAGGTTGACTGGGACCCCTGGGCCCAGATCCGCCCTTCATAATGTTCTTCTTGTAGGTGTCTAGGACCCTCTGGATCCTTCTATTTCCCTATTCTCCCTTGTTCCTTTCACCTAGAGTCCCAATAGGAAGTTTTCCCCCCTGTCCCACTTTCCTGGTGAGTGAAGACTTTCATGGAACATGCCCCTTGGGTAGTGTCCAGATATAAGTGAGTATATACCATTAGACTCTTTCTGCTTCTTGGTTAACTCACTCATTATGATCATTACTAGCTCAATTCATTTGTCCACAAATTTTGGGAATTCCTTGTTTTTAATAGCTGAGTAGTATTCCATAGTGTAAATGTACCACAGTTTCTTTATCCATTCTTCTACTGATGGACACTTAGGCTGTTTCCATGATCTGGCTATTATGAATAAGGCTGCTATGAACATGGTAGAGCAAATGTTCTTGTTGTGTGCTGGAGCATCTTCTGGGTATATTCCAAGGAGTGGAATAGCTGGGTCTTGAGGAAGCCCTATTCCTAGTTTCCTGAGATAGCACCAGATAGATTTCCAAAGTTTGCATTCCCACCAGCAATGAAGGAGTGTTTCTCTTTCTCCACATCCTCGCCAGCATGTGGTGTCACTTGAATTTTTGATCTTGGCCATTCTGATGGGTGTAAGATGGAATCTCAGAGTTGTTTTGATTTGCATTTTCCTGATGATTAAGGATGGTGAGCATTTCTTTAAGTGTTTCTCAGCCATTTGATATTCCTCTGTTGAGAATTCTCTCCTTAGTTCTGAATCCCATTTCTCAATTGGGTATTTGGCTTGTTGAGTTCTTTATATATTTTGGATATTAGCCCTTTGTCAGATGAAGAGTTGGTGAAGATCTTTTCCTAGTCTGTAGGCTGTCACTTTGTTCTGTTG
The DNA here is from genome assembly GCF_903995435.1 of Acomys russatus. Lineage (NCBI taxonomy): Eukaryota > Metazoa > Chordata > Mammalia > Rodentia > Muridae > Acomys > Acomys russatus. The sequence goes on from NC_067155.1 coordinate 30,082,594, forward strand.
ACAGTGTCTCCTGCCTTACAGAAGCTTCTCAGCCTCATGAGATCCCATTTATTAATTGTTGACCTTAAAGCCTGGGCTATTGGTGTTCTGTTCAGGAATTTGTCTCCTGTGTCCCTGTGTTCCAGTCTCTTCCCCACTTTTTCTTCTAACCGATTTAGTGTCTCTGGATTTTGAAGTCTTGAGGTCTTTGATCCACATGGACTTGAGTTTTGTGCATGGTGACAAATATGAGTCTAATTGCATTTTTTTACACATAGACATCCAGTTAGACCAGCACCATTTGTTGAAGATACTATCCTTTTTCCATTGAATAGATTTGGCTTCTTTGTCAAAAATCAAGTGACCATATGTGTGTGGATTCATTTCTGGGTCTTCGATTCGATTCCACTGATCAACCAGCCTATTGCTAATGATATTTTTAAGTTTCATTATGTTTCATTCATTAATTGTTGATTTAGTTCCTGGACTATTGTTGTTCTGCTCAGGAACTTATCTCTTGTGCCAATGACTTCAAGACAATTCCCTAATTTCTTTTATATTAAGTTCAGTGTATCTGTTTTCATATTGAGACCTTTGATCCATGTGGACTTGTGTTTTATTCAGGTTGATAGATATGGATCTATTTGCATTCTACTGCATAATGACTTCCAGTTAGAGTTAGACCATTACCACTTGTTGAAGATGATTTTATTCCATTGTGTAATTCTAGAATTCTTATTAAAAAATCAGGTGTCTGGGATTTATGCCTTGGTTTTCAATGTCATCATTGACCATAGTGTCTATGACTGTTCCATTACCATGCTGTTTTTACTACTATTGTTCTCTAGTCCAATTTAATCCTATAGATGGATGATCCATCAAACCTTTGTTATTTAGCATTATTTTAGTTACCATGGTTTGTTTATGCATCTATATGAAGTTGAAAATTGTCTTTCAACTCCTGGTAGGAGTTGTCTGGAATTTTGATGGGGATTGCACTGAATCTGTTGATTACTTTTCTCAGTATAGCCAGATTTCCTATTTTAATCCTATTGATCAATGAATAAGAAAGTCTTTGCAACCATTGCCCAGGAATTAAAATTAAAAAATTTTAGAAATACTGCATAAAACTGAAAATCTTCTGCCCAACAAAAGACACCATAATTCCTACAACCCAAAGAAAGCAAAAAGATTTTTTTTACCAATTACACATCCAAATGAGCTAATATACAAATGTATAAATAACTAAAAAGAAAAATCTAGATATGAAGAAAACATATAATCCAAATAAAACACAGACACAGTTCTAAATAGAGAATTTAATAGAATCATAGAAGAAAATTTCCCCAATTTGAAGAAGGAGATGCACATGAGCATACAAGAGGCCTACAGAACACCAAACAGAATAGACCTGAAAAGAAAATCTTCCCGCCACATAATAATAAAAACACAAAATATACGGAACAAGGAAAAATATTAAAAGTGGCAAGAGAAAAAGTCCGAGTAACATACGATGGCAAACCTATTAGAATTACTCCTGACTTCTCATCAGAAACCATGAAAGCCAGAAGGGCCTGGACAGAGGTCTTGCAAACCCTAAGAGAACACAGATGCCAGGCAAGATTACTATATCCGGTGAAACTATCAATAACCGTTGATGGAGAAAACAAGATATTCCATGACAAAAACAAATTCAAACAGTACCTAGCCACAAATCCAGCTATACAGAAGTTACTAGAAGGAAACCCCCACCCGAAAGGGTCAAATTTCAACCAAAACTACATAGGAAATTGGTAACTACACCATCGCAAAATCACAACCTCACAAAATCTCGACTGTAACAAACAGCAAAAATGAAGGGACTTGGCAGTCACTGGTCATTAATATCTTTCAATGTCAATGGTCTCAATTCTCCAATAAAAAGACACAGACTAACTGAGTGGATGCATAAACATGACCCAACATTCTTCTGCATTCAAGAAACATATCTCAACCACAAGGACAGACATTGCCTCAGAGTAAAAGGTTGGGGAAAAATATTTCAAGCAAATGGTCACAAGAAACAAGCTGGGGTAGCCATCCTAATATCTAATAAAATAGACTTTCAACCAAAATTAATCAAAAGGGATAAGGAAGGACACTTCGTACTCATCAAAGGTAAAGTCAACCAAGAAGACATCACCATTTTGAACATCTATGCTCCTAATACAAGGGCACCCACATTTGTAAAAGAGCTATTAACAAAGTTTAAACCACTAATCGATCCACACACATTAATAGTGGTAGATTTCAACACCCCACTTTCACTGAAGGATAGGTCTTTTAATCAAAACCTAAGCAGGGAAATAACATCATTAACCAATGTCATGAATCAAATGGATCTAACAGAGGGATCCCAAACTTTTCACCCAAACACAAAGGATTATACCTTCGTCTCAGCACCCTATGGACCATTCTCTAAAATTGATCACATAGTAGGTCACGAAGCAAGCCTCAACAGATACAAGAAGATTGAAATAATACCTTGTATCTTATCAGATCACCAGGGCCTAAGGCTGGTCCTCAACAACAACAGAAATAACAAAAAGCTTACTCACACGTGGAAACTAAACAACTTTCTACTTAATGACATGTGGGTCATAGAAGAAATAAAGGAAGAAATAAAAGACTTCCTGAAATTCAATGAAAATGATGGAACAACACATCCAAATTTGTGGGACACATTGAAAGCAGTGCTAAGAGGAAAATTCATAGCACTAAGTGCCTTTAAAAAGAAAATGGAAACATCCCACATAACTTAACAACACATCTGGAAGCCCTACAAATAAAAGAAGCGGAAACACTCTGGAAATCAAACTCAGGGCTGAAATCAATAAATTAGAAACAAAGAGAACAATCCAAAGAATCAACAAAACCAAGAGCTGGTTCTTTGAGAAAATTAACAAGATAGATAAACCATTAGCCAAACTAACTAAAAGACAGAGAAACACTATCCAAATCAACAAAATCAGATTTTTTACTATATTAAACTAACAGTGATAAATAATAATGATGAATTTATATCAAGAGACTTTATGATAAATAGTGCTATAGGAAAAAGAAAAAAGTGTAGAGATGAAGAAATATTCCATTTAGTTATTAGGAGATAGTTGCCTCCATCCTGCCATCTCAGGAACAATCTCCATCTTGTTGTCATGTTCAACACTGAGTTTATTTTCCCAGACCCAACAATTTACTCCTATCCTACTTCTTTATTTGTTTCATGTTTGTCCATTAACAAGTTACGATAATAAAGAGGGAAGTTGTTAATTATCTAAACTATGGCACACAAGTCATAAATCTATTGCCTGTCACAACTTAAATTGACTACATGCGTCTTTCCTACTCCTTTGCTTTCTGATCACTCTGAATTCCAAACTGGAGTCCAGAAGAGGACCTGATTGCAAAAGCTGAGTCAAGAACTCTAAAACCAGGGGACCCAGGTAAGGCTTAGTCACTAATGTTTACTTCCCTGTTCAAACCACTATGTCAAAATATGGTGGGAAAATGCTCACCCCACCCATCTACCTACTGCTTTGTGGTTCCATCCTATAAAAGTACTGCATGGATTCACTTTAGAGTCACAGGTCACCTCTTAATCTGCTCTGAGGGCCTGATCAATCAGATCAGTCTGTATACAATATGATGTTGTCATCTGCTTAATTATTTACTGTGGTAAAGGCTCAAAGAATTGATCAGTATCCAAGTATTTGCATCTGTGCCTGATTGGACAGTTTTTCTTGGATGATTCTAATAAAGATCTTGCTTTGGTAGACCCTTGGATTGCTTTCCTGTTTGAGAATCCAACTTTGTGATTTATTATAAAATGTAACTGGGGAGAGGCTGGTGCAAGAGTTGTATTGAAAGCAAAACATAGATTGAGATTTTAATGGCTGAGAGTCTTAATAGAAAAATAGATGAGGTAGAAAATGATGATATGTCCTTGTCTGTAATATCCCCTGTTTTACAGCTTTAAAATTATAGCTTGAAGGAGAAGAGTACTGATCAGGGAGAGAAGATAGATACAAGGCTAACAAGATTTTCAATGGCAGAAACTAGAAACTGTAGTAACCAGCACCAGCTCTTGAAAAAACATTTTTTTATCAAATATTTAAGTGTGTTCTTCATGGAATACAGCTATGTCTTTTAAAAAATCTATTTCACAACAGCAATCCAAAACAAGCAAGCTGTTTTTTTTTTTAATGACATACAGTTCTGACTCAGGCCAAGGTACTCTCCAAAATCACTGTGGGTCATTATGAAATAACAAAGGTTAGGGAAGAAGGTAGCAACCAAACATGTTTTCCACCCCCATAGTGGAAGCAGGTGCAGTATCCTGGGGCAAGCAGATCCCCAGAGCATGTGTATGAGAGGGAAATAGAGCAATGAAAAGCCAGCAAATGCAGGGCAACGCTGGTTACAGTTACAGAGATATCTCTGCACTGTGACTTGCCCTCAGTTGTCTGGACTTTGCTTCAGTCTGTGCCTTGCCCTGTCATGAGAACTATTGGGTATGTACAGACTGAGAGCCTGAAGTAGCAGTAGGAAGCAGCTGAAGCATACAAAGTGTTCTCAGACATTGTTGAAGTCTGAGCCTGTTCCATGACCTAAGCCTATATTCTCTTTGGATCAACCTAGATGCAGGACATTGTCTCTGTGTGGTGAAGACCCTGACATGTTCTTTCTCTTGCTTTGTCTCATCCTCCTCCTGAAGTCTGCACTTACATCAGTGGACTGGCATCACTATGACTGTAATAGGTACTGGAAGCCGAGCACTTACATGGAGGCAGACATAACCCTGGCTGTATTTATTCCCATGTACATCACAATCAATCCACCCACAAAGATCAATATAGATTTTGCCAGCGATCCATATGTACTATGGGAACTCTATCTGTGAGTATTAGTGTGAACGTGCTAAGGGTGTTCTGGCTACAAGACAACTCATGCTCTGCTGTACGTATGGAATTCCATTAAGAATAATGACCAAGATAGAGAGAGATGTAAGACAGTGTCAAGCATTCCTTCTTCATTATGTGTCTACAAACATTTACATGTCTCTTCCTTGTTTCCAGTCAGGAAGACACCAGAGAATGAATGATCCAACTTTTGTGTCCGCTCCACGGTGTAATCATGGCCAGTCTTGTAAATGTTTTAACACACTAACTCAAGCATGTCAAGGAAAATTTCCAGTCTGATCACCTGTCTTTCTGCATGTTAATGACTTATATCTGAAAACCTGTTTCTTTCACAAACTTGGAGAGGTTTTGTTCAAGTGAAATTGAATATCTCCAGGTCTTTAGTACAAATCTTAGCATACCCTGATCCATATTCTCTGTCTTTAGTCTCTTTACAGTGTCTCAGAGTTTGGATATGGTGGATATAATTATTTAGTTCTCACTGATATTTTAATGCAGTGTTCTGAAAGTCATGTGTTCATGCCTGTTAGTCTGTCTTCTCCATAGTTCGCTCTTCTGGATACACAGTGCTTTCTGTTTTGATTAGAGATTTTGTGGTTTCCATTTCTATCTGTCCTCCTTCCCCAGATTCATAATTTTATTTTAGAATTTGTGTGGTTTTGTCTACTCAGTATTTTAGGTGTATGATTTTTTCCCCAATCATCCAAGTTGCTTCTTGTCTTAATGCCCAGTTGAACTCATAGCTTGATCTTATCTTCTTTTGGATTATTCATCTTCTTATTTTCTGAGGTATTCATCTGTTCTTTTATTTCTCTGAGTATATTTCAGTTGATTTGTTAGTTATTTTTGTATTGTTGAGTAGCAATTAGCCTTTTCCATAAATCCCGTAATTCTGTTAGTGCTATAATTAGCATATTTTTCCCTTGAACAACAATTTCTGCATCAGGATATTCCTTTATTGAAAGTTATGCTCTGGAAGCCTCAGTTCATATTTATTCTGCTAGCAGGAAACAAACATACAGGCCTATGATCTTAGTAGCTGTGGTATTATGGAGCTCATAAAGAGAAAATTCCAGAATACTTGATTTATTTTTGCAAGTAAATCACTCATAGGAATGCTTTCAGAAGATGGAGAAACTATAGCTCTGTATGTAAGTACAAGGGAAGGTGGAGTGATTCCCATGTCAAGAAAGCAAAGAGCCCATTCTTAATGATAGGTAGTAGTCAGAAAATATTGAAGTTTTAATGGACAGAAGTCTTAATCTATATTATGTTTGACCTGTGATAGGTGGATCAAATCTCAATTCACTGAAGCTGAAATTATGATTTTTAGAGTTTACATAAGGGATAAAAGTTTTATGTATATTAATAGTAGTATCGACTACAAAAATAATATACACTGAATTCCTCTCTGTAGAAAAAGCAGGTAACAAGTGTCTGTAAACAGTTTGATGAGAGCAATACTTTCCAGCAATAGCAAAAGCTTTGTAACTGAAAAGGATTCTTCTCGGCTAAAGCCATGAGCAATGAACAGCCATTTTACTGTCTGTATATATACCGTCAGAGAAGCTTTCTGAACAACGAGAAGCACTGAAACATATCTACAAAAACAATGTAGGTACATTGAAAGTTCTGAGTCTGTGACTATGAGAAGCGTTGCCAGTGCTTTCACAATGTGAGTTTAACAGAATATCAGAACTCCAATGATTAATATTTTAAAACTCTGAACTTCATAAATCTTTAAGTCTCATATCCACATATCTTTAACCACTCCCTCAGATAAATATAATTTGCATTTATATAACCTATATCAGGTTCTTAGACATTCAAAATTTTATTAAACTCTAAAGCATTTCCCTCATCCAGTCATTTACCAGGAGACAGAGGTGATTGATAAATTGGAGCAGCGATTAAAAGCAAGTTCTTGAATGTCTATGCCTAGATCACGTTTTTTGTTGGTTACAGAACTCCTGTGATTTATTACTAGATGGCATATTCTTCTCATACAAAGTGGAGAGAATAAGCCATAATTGTTCTGTCCTTCATGCATACCTGATACATTTATAATTTAGGACTGTATAATGCTTGTGAAAAATGATATGTTTTCAGACTAAAAGAACCAGACATTGACACTGGATCTTACCTGACAGGATTCAGTGCTCTCAGCATGCTGGACACTGACATCCTGCATCCTTCGTGTTCCAGCACCAAATGTCTCAGTTGCTGTTTCTCATGAGAACAGGACAGCTGCCAGGACACCTTCAAAGAAAGCTATCAACTCTAATTAGCCAAGCATTTCAGACTATCTCACAGAGGACTTTAATTAAGCTTGGACTTTCTCAACATTTAGAAATTGGACCACAGATGCTATTCCTAACTTGTTCAACCATTTCCCCCAATTTTTTGGGCCCCTACAAAGGTATTATTCACCCCAAAACCTTAGGGGAATGACACCTCATTTATCTTAAGAGGGTTGAGTAGGCTGTTGGTTGTTTTCTTGGGAGATAGATGTTTATTTTCATTGGGAGATGGTTATAAATATTATTACTCTTATCTAGAAAGAAAAGAAGGTTGGACATAAGAGATGTCTCTTTTCCTTTGTCTTTCATTTTTAGTTTGGAGTAGGGGTTGAAAAGAAAGAAGGGAGGAATCTAGAAATATATAAAGACCATAGGACAAAAAGTAGATTAGTGAATCTAATCCTCTCCTTAATACCTTAATTGTTACTCCCAAGGTTATTTTAAATTCACTAATATAGAATTTTGTATATAGAAGCAAAATAAATTTAAATTTTGATATATTGGATGGAATTCAAATTTAATATTATTTTTCACATACATTATATATGTTTCTCCTCTAATATGAGGTATTGACTCATACAATTCAATTATAATACAAGGTTTACTTCCAAAATTTTGAAAGTTTTATTTCAGGATGTTTAGGATATGTAAGTTATATGTTAATTGTTAGTTGATCAAATTATGTTCGTATAAATTACTAATCAAATTTATCACAAAAATATACATCATAGATGCAACAGAAAGAGATGGTTTTATAGAAAGACAAGGTATAATAGTTAGATAAGGCCTTCAAAAACCTCAGAATCCTAGAGAATATGGCATTTAAAGATGTTTTTATTATTTTGAAGATTCATACCATGAGACAGGTTAACTATTGGCATCACCCAACCTAATTCATATATATATATATCCTGATTTTTTCGTGGTTCTTTTTGCTGTAGGTAGTTTAATGTATATATGTTTTATATCATAAACATGTATGTAAAAAGTTAAAAATAAATCTACAAAAAAGAAAAGCAAGTTCTTCAAAATAAACTAATAGTAAAATGGCACTTTTTGGGTATTAATAATAAGATAGTTTCAGTTTGACTTTCATTTAAATCTATTTTTGTGGGATTATATTTTTCATTGTGATGCCTCTCAGCAAGGTAAATCTGCCTGTGAATCTGCTCTCTTCAGCAGGAGAACTAGTAGCTGTAGAAAATAGCAAGGAATGACTTTCACATGTGAAAAGGACTGATGGTGCAGCTGCATCCTTGTTTCTGCTAAACACTGTAGGGATTGGGTCGCCTATTAGCTCTTATCTAAACTTAATCTGGTTTTTGGACCAGGTGAGAATGTTCAACATGCAGTTTTGAGGCTACTTACTGATGATGTCTGAATTGGGTTTTCTATAGTGTGAGAGTTTTTAACAGCCTCTAAAGACAATAATAAAGCATTTCAGAAGTTGACTGGTTCTTCCTGCCCAACCCCAGAAGGTATCATGACCTCGGAAGTCACTGTAAGGAAGCACAGTTCTTCAGTAATTACAGCTGGTAAGTAATGAGGGTAAAATAGAGTGGAATAGTGCTACATGTGGGATGTCATCAGGGATCCAGAGGTTCATAAGTAGTTGCAAACTGCCATAGTATGATATATGGTCCAACCCTTTTCAGGTGAACAGAGTTAACAGGGTTTCTCCTAAGATGGAGAGATCTTATGGTAGCATCTTAATACCACACTTGAAATCTCTAGAAAAAAAAAAAACAAAAATGTCAAAGTCAAGTAGATGGCAGAAAATAACCAAACTCCAGGCTGAAATTGATAAACTAGGGACAAAAGGAAGAAAACAAAGAATCAAAGAATCAAAGAAACAAATATTCATTTCTTTAAGAAAATCAACAAATTAAACAAATATGTACGCAAACTGACTAAAAGACAGAGATTATATCTAAGTTGACAAAATAAAAAATGAGACAGGAGACTAAACGACAGACACCAATTTCCCTCATGTATATTTATGTAACAATAGTCAATAAAATGCTAACAGATTCCATGATCATGTAAGCTGCATCTAACATATGATTCAACATATGAAACTGCACTATGTTGATTATACTTTATTACTGTTGTTGTGAAGAATAATGCAAATATAAACATATAAGCATACAAATATGCCCTCAGCCCTCAGCTCAAATGTTAAAAGAGAGAAATTATTCTAGAAATAAATTGGCGAGTCCATTCCTGTGAATGCAATTCTGGTTTCTCCAAATTCCATGTTCCAATGTGGAAGCAGTTTTCATATTAACAAAATAAATAAAGCTCTAAGCCCAATACATTGGTGGAAATATCATCAAGAAGTTGTCAGCAAAATTGGTTCCCCATACTTGACCACCTCCTCTTGGTGGGGAGGCCTGAGGGCACTCAAAGCAAGAATAAGCAGGCTACCAAGATGAGACTTGATAGCCTATGACCATATAGTGAGGGAGGAGGTCCCTCTTGGTCATAGACCTAGTGGAGGGGAATAGAGTGAAAGCAGGAGGGAGGGAGGAACTGGAGAATACAAGTGATGGGATAACAATGGAGTTGTAATCTGAATAAATTAATAAAATAAAATACAATTTGAAAAGACTGGGAAAGATATTGTACAATTCCACAATGTTATCTCAATTCATTCTTAACTTTTAGGTCATTAGAAGTCAGTGGTGTGCTGGGTTACTACATTCCAAAATGATTTTATTCATTGATTGTAGGAGATTAGTTCAATTGCTGAGGTTTCCAGGAAATGGCTATTTCTTGGTCCTACAGGTAGTCTAGACCATGGTAATGAGCCTCTGGAATTGCAATGTTCCAATCACTCTGTATCAATGAAAATCCTATAGCTATTCTTCTCAGACACAGCTCTTTCCAGGGTTCTCACTGATACATGTATACATGTCTGATACATGTTTCTTTCTTTCTTTCTTTCTTTCTTTCTTTCTTTCTTTCTTTCTTTCTTTCTTTCTTTCTCTCTGTATGTCTCTGAGGATTTGAAGACATTATCTATTTTGCCTTACCTTTCTATAGAATCCTATCTAACTGTTGTAACTAGGATGTATATTCTTGTACTCAGAATGGACTAGTAATTAATGTGACCATGATTTGATCAACTATCAAGTAACTTGTTAAATTATTTATACTAAACAGCCTGTAATAGCACTTTCAAAGTATTGGAAATAAACCTTGTATTATAATTGAGTTATATGGGTCCAATAATTCATATTTGAGTAGAAATATATATATATATACTTATTTTGCTTCTATATAACTAATTCTATACCAGTGAATTAAAGAAAACCTCGTCAGTGACAATTAAGGCATTATGTTGAGGAGTAGATCACTAATCTACTTTTTGTTCTGTTTTCCCTATATATTTCTATATGGACCCTTCTTTCTGTTTTCATCCCCTAACTACAAACCTAAATATGGAAGATAAAGGAAAAGAGAAACATATCTGACTCCAATCTTGTTTTCGCTCTACATAAGACCAATAAAACTTATAACTAACTCCCATGTTGGTAACCCACCATATCCCAAGATAGCAAGCAGAAACCTACCCAACACTGAGATGGGGTGTCATTCTCTTAAGGATTATTCTGACTGGTTGGGGACAAATAATACCTTTGGAGGGCCCCAAATAAAATTAGAGAAATGGTTAAATAAGCTAAGAATAGCTTTGTGGTCCAATTTCTAAATGTTGAGAATTTCCAGGATTAATTAAAGTCCTGTGTTGGACAGTCTGAAATGCTGAACCAAATGGGATTGGAAGCTTTCTTAGAAGGTGCCCTGGGAGCTGTCTTGTTGTGATGAGGAACAGCAACTAAAGAAAGTGTTGCTGTGACATGAAGGATGCAGCGTGTCTGTGTCCAGCATGTTGAGAAGAATGCATCCAGTCAGGTCTGATCCAATGTCAGCATCTGGTTCTTTTGTTCTGAAAACATATAATTTCACGTGATCATTATGCAGTTCTAAAATTACGTAAGGTGTGTGTGATGCAGCAAACAATTGAGGCTGGTTCTCTGCACTTTGTATAAGCAGAAAAAAAGACACCTATAAATGTCCATCCATGCCGTATGAAGAATGGCATCTAATAGCAATTCATAGAGGTTCTGTAGCCAACAAGAGACGTTGTCTATGCCTAGACGTTCATGTCTCAGCCACTCGTAGAGTTACTCCCATATAGTTGTATTAGCAATATACATTACCTGCTCGTTCTGGACTTTAAATTCGTCACATCCAGAGCGCATCCTCATCCCTCATTCCCTCCCGATTCCACCACATCACTCATGCCTTCTCACTCCCTCCGGTAGTCCTCGGAGTAGGGAGCCCTCCTCCCCTAACAGCTGACCTCAGCCTACCAAGTCTTGTCTGTATCACCAGTAACCTCTTCCTTTGTAGCCTGGCAAGTCCGCCCTGCCAGAGGAAAGTGATCAAAGTTTGGTGATCAGAGTCCATTTCCAAAGTAGTCCCTATGTTCCACATTTGGGACCCACCAGGAGACTGCTACCACATCTGATCAGAGTGTCTACATCCACATCATACATGGTACCCAGCTGATGTAGCAATCTCCATATTGTAGCGTAGTTTTCCTGTATTATGTGTCTAATATTATCTTATGAATGAGTATATACCATGTATGTCTTTTGGGGTCTGAGTTAACACACTCAGAATGATCTTTTCTAGTTCCATCTATTTGCCTGCACGTTTCAAGGTTTCCTTGTTTTAAATAGCTGAATAGCATTCCATTGTGTAAATGTGCCACAATTTCTTTATCCATTCTTCAGGTGAGGGGCATTTAGGTTGTTTCCAGATTCTGGCTATTAGGAATAAAGCTGCTATGAACGTAGTTGAGCAAATGTCCTTGCCGTATGTTGGAGCATGTTTTGAGACTATTCCCAGGGGTGGTATGGCTGGGTCTTGAGGTAGAATTATTGCCAATCTCCTGAGAAATACCAGATTGATTTGCAAAGTGGTCATACAAGTTTTCACTCCTACCAGCAATGGAGTGGTGTTCCTGTTTCTCCATCCTCAGCATCTGCTTCCTCCAGAATTTTTTTTTTATGTTACCCATTCAAATAGGCATAAAATGGATTCTCAGAGTGACTTTGAGTTGCATTTTGCTAATAACTATATTGGGAGCATTTCTTTAAGTGTTTCTCAGCCATTTGATATTATTTTGTTGAGAATTCCATGTTTAGTTCTCTACCACATTTTAAAAAGTTGGGTTATTTGGTTTGGTGGTGTTTAATTTTTTGAGTTTTTTTTTTTTTTTTAACAGAATAAGAGGATCTATTTATTTATTTATTTTAGCATTTTATTTTTTCTTTAATTTTTAAAATTTTTTATTAATTTATTCTTGTTACATCTCAATGTTTTTTTTTTAATATTTTGGAAATTAGCTGTTTGTCAGATGTATGGTTGCTGAAGATCTTTTCCTAGCCAGCAGCTTGTCATTTTGTTCTGCTAACAGTGCTCATTGCCTTATAGAAGCTTTTCAGTTTCATAAGATACTGTTTGTTTATTATTTATTATTTATTTATGTTAGGGTCTGAGCTGTTTGTGTTCTGTTGAGGAAGTTATTTCCTGTGCCAATAAGCTCGAGTCTTCCCCGCTTTTTCTCCTAGTACCTTTGGTGTATCTGGTTTTGTATTGAGGTCTTTAATCCATTTGGACTTCAGTTTTCTGCAGGGTGACAGATATTGATCTACTTTTATTTTTCTACATGTAGTCATACAACTAGACCGGAACCATTTGTTGAAGATTCTATATTTTTTACACTTTATGGATTTGGCTTCTTTGGCAAAAAAATCAAGTGTCTATAGGCATGTGTATTTATTTTAGGGTCTTTGATTTGATTCCTTTGATCAGTCAGTCTATTTCTATGCCAGTACTGTGATGTTTTTATAACAGCTTGTGATCTGGGATGGAGATTCCTCCAGAAGATTTTTTTTATTGTCCAGGATTGTTTTAGCTATTCTTAATTTTTTTTCTCCATATGAAGTTGAGAATTGATCTTTCAAGTTCAGTAAAGAATTGTCTGGGTATTTTGATGGGAATTGCATTGAATCTGTAGATTGCTTTTGGTAAGATGGCCATTTTTACTATGTTGATTCTTCTGATCCACAGCATGGGAGATCTTTCCATCTTTTGAAATCTTGACATTCTTTCTTCAGAGACTTAAAGTTTTTTTTTTCCATACAAGTCTTTCACTTTTTTGGTTAAAGTTACTCCAAGATATTTTATATTATTTGAGGATTTTGGGAAAGGTATAGTTTCCCTAACTTTTTTCTTAGCCTCTTTTTCATTTGTATATAGGAGGGCTACTGATTTTTTTTTTAGTTGATGTTTTTATCCAGCCACTTTGCTCTAGGTGTTTATCAGCTATAGTAGTTTCTTGATAGACTTTTTAGAGTCATTTATGTATGCTATAATATTGTCTGTGAATAGTGATAGTTCGACTTCTTCCTTTCCAATTTTTATCCCCTTGATCTCCTTTAGTTGTCTTGTTGCTCTAGGTAGGACTTTAGTGCTATATTGAAGAGACACAGAGAGTGGAGAGGCTTGTCTTTTCCATGCTTTCAGTGGGATTGATTTAAGTTTCTTTGCATTTATAATGATGTTGGATGTAGGGTAGCTGTATATGTTGCCTTTATTATGTTTAGGTATGTGCCTTGTATCCCTGCTTTCTCTCGGACTTCTAACATGAAGGGGTGTTGGATATTATCAAAATCTTTTTCAGCACCTAAGGAAATGATTATTTGGTCTTTTTCTTTCAGTTTTTTTTATATGATGAATTACATTGACAGATTTCTGTATATTGTACCATCTGTACATGCCTAGAATGAAGCCTACTTGGTCATAGTATTGATGTATTCTTGAATTCGGTTTGTGAGTATTTTCTTGAGCATTTTCACATCAATATTCATATGATAAATTGCTCTCACATTCTCTTTCTTTCTTTGGTCTTTCTGTGGCTTAGGTATGGTGGCGACTGTGGCTTCATAGAATGAGTTTGGTTCTGATTCTATTTTGTGGAATAGTTTGAAGAGAATTGATATTAGCTCTTCTCTGAAAGTCTCGTAGATTTCTGTGATGAATCTTTCTGGTGTGGGGCTTTCTTTTTTGGATTGCGAGACTGCCTCTATTTCCTTCAATGTTACAGGACTTTTGAATTTGTTTTCCTAATCTTGATTCAATTTTGGTGGTTGGTATCTATCAAGGAAATTGTCCATTTTATGTAGGTTTTCAAATCTTGTGGCATATAGGCTTGTGAAGTAAGACCTGATGATTCTTTGGATTTCTTCATTGTCTGTCATTATATCTCCCTTTTCATTTCTGATATTGCTGATCTGAATATTCTCACTCTGCCTTTTAGTTAGTCTAGCTAAAAGTTTGTCCATCTGATGACTTTCTCAACGAACCAGCTCTTTGTTCCTTGATTCTTTTTAATTCTTTTTCTTTGTTTCCAATTTATTGATTTCAGCCCTGAATTTGATGAATTTTACCCATACACTTCTTTTGGGTTTTTTTTGCTTCTTTTTGCTCTGGAGCTTTCAGGTGTGCTGCTATGATGATAGTGTGGGATCTGTCCAGTATGTTTTTAAAGCATTTAGTACTATGAACTTTCCTCTTAGCTCTGCTTTCATTGTGTCCTGTAAGTTTGGGTATTTTGTGCCTTAAGTTTCATTGAAATCTAGGAAGTTTTTAATTTATCTTTTTATTTTGTCCCTTATCCAGGTGTCATTGAGTAGAGAGTTGTTCAGTTTCCATGTGCTTGTATGCTTTGTTTGTTTCTTTTGTTCAGTTCCATCTTTAACCCATGGTGATCTGATAAGATGCAAGGGAATATTTTGATTTTCTTGTATCTGTTGAGGTTTGCTTTGTGCCCAAATATATGGTCAGTTTTGGAGAAGGTTCTGTGAGGTGCTGAAAAGAAGATGTATTCTTTTGTGTTTGGGTGAAATGTTCTGTATATCAATGAGGTCCATTTGTTTCATGATGTCTGTTAGTTTCCTTCTTTCTCCATTTGATTTCTATCTTGACGATCTCTCTATTGGGGATAGAAGAGCTTTGAAGTCTCCAACAATTAATGTGTGGGGTTCAATGTGTGCTTTAAACTTCAGTAATATTTCTTTTACAAATGTGGCTTCTCCTGCATTGGGTCAGAGATATTCAAAATTGAGACATCATCGTGTTGCATATTTCCTTTGATGAAGACAAAGTGACGTTCTCTATCACTTTCGATAGTTATTTTGAAAATCTATTTTACTAGACACAATAGTGGCCATACCAAATTGCTTCATGGGTCCATTTGCTTGGAATACAGCTTTCCAACCATTTACCCTGAGGTAATATTTATTTTTATGGCTGAGTTGTGTGTCTTGTATGCAGCAAATTGATGGATCCTGTTTTCACATCCATACTGTCATCCTTTTTACTGAGGAGTTAAGGCCATTTATTTTAAGAAATATTAATGACAACTGGTTATTAGTTACTTTTATTTTTATGTAGATAGTGGAAGAGTATGTGTGTGTTTCTGTGTTTTTGATTTATAGATGTGGAGTTATTTATTTCTTGTTTCCTAGGTGTAGTTAGCCTTCTTGAGTTGTAGTTTTCCTTGTAGTACATTATGTAGGGATGGATTTGTAGTTAGGTACTGGTTAAACTTGGTTTTGTCATGTAATATTTTGTTTTCTCCATCTATGTTGATTAAAAATTTTGTTGGGCAAAGTAGTCTGGGTTGGCACCTGTGGTCTTTTAATGTTTGCATGACATTGTCCATGACTTTTTAACTTTCATATTCTCTGTTGAGAATTCAGGTGTAATTCTGATGGGTTTGTTTTCATATGTGACTTGACCTTTTCTCTTGAATATTTTAATATTCTTTCTTTGTTATGTACACTTACTGTTTTGATTATTATGTGGTGGGAGAAATTTCTTTTCTGGTCCAATCTATTTGGAGTTCTGTAGGCTTCTTGTATGTTTATGGGCATTTCTTTTTTTTAGGTTGGGGAAGTTTTCTTCTATGATTTTGCTGAAAATGTTTTCTGGGCCTTGGCTCTTGGAATCTTCTCCTTCTATTTCTATTATTCTTAGATTTGGTCTTTTTATAGAGTTCAAGATTTCTTGGGTGTTTTGTGTCAGGAACTTTTTAGGTATCTGGTTGTCTCTGGTGTTAGTCGACTTGGAGGTTCGTCCTATGATTTTGCTGTCTGTGTACCATAAGGGCCAGGCCGTTGAGAGCAAGTAAAGAGAACTCCAAGCCAAAGGTTGTTTGCTATAGCTCCTTAGAGGCCTCCTTAGGATGCAGGACTGTGGTTGTTAGAGCCTGCACCAAGCTTGGTACAGCTCGGTCTCTGTGTTCCAGTTTAGTCCGGCAGGTGTAGAGTGGGTTGATAGATTTCCAAGCCCAAAGTAGGTTAAGTGCCCTATAGTCCTTTTTGAGAATATAGGGCTCTGCCTATCTGCTTAGTGTTCCATATGGGCTAGGTAAGTAACCAGCTGGGGAGATGCAAGAGATTCAAGCTTGAAAATGATCGTGTCCAACAAACCTTCTTGACATGGCAACAAATGTGTGTCTTGGCTCACACCAGACTCAGCTCGGCTTATCTCCTCTGTATCCCAGCTGGGCCCAGCTGGGAAGCAGCTGAGGCATTGAAGGGGACCAGAGCTCATAGCTTCTGGGGTGTTCAACAGGCCTTCTTGAGATGACAGTGCTTTGCTATCTACTCTGTGCCCCAGTTGTGCTAGGCCAGTAAGTTGCTGGCTCGTGGAGAGATATCAGAGCACAAAGCTGCTCATGGAATAGCAGCTAATGTGGAGTATGGTCTGCACAGGTCATTCCTGTAACAGTCTTGTCTGTGACTCATCTGGGATAGGCCTGTAAGCAACTAGACATCTGAGATAGATCAGATACCAAAGGCACTTGGATGCCCCACAGCTAGTTAGAATCAGTGTGTGACCTATGCCACCATCTTGGATCGCCTCATAAGATTACTTTTTAAGATTACTGATTATTTCATTGTAACTGTATATTACAATCTGCTCGTAAAAAAAAAAATAAATGCTGGCACAGAAAGTACCTTGCTTGTTATGCTCTGTTAATATGTAACAAGTTACTTAGTTACAAATGTACATAGATTCCTGGAAAAAAAAACCCTTGTTTTTCATGTATGTTTTTATCCATAGTATGTAAAATGTTTGAGCATGTGAAGATATTGGAGAACATGTTTCTGTTACATATACTCATTGTAACCAATCAATTAGAGAAACATAGAATGTAACCACTTTGTGATTTTTTTAATTGCTTAGAAGATCTTGCTGGGATACATAAGCTGTAGGAGAAATAATAAGGTTGTTGGAATTCGGTCTTCTGAGTTTTTTTTCCCCATTAACCAAATATGTGTATGTATACTTTTGTCCATTTGAATAATGCTCGCTGGTTTGCAACTGGATCTTTGGAGTTGTTCCATCCATTAACATATTTTTATTTGTGTATATGCCTTGTAAGTTTGTTGCAATACATTTCTATTCTCACAATACATAAATGTATTTATGTGTGTATGTATGTATGTATGTATGTATGTATGTATGTATGTAAAATTTGTAAAGTAAGAGAAGTTTTAAAGAAGAAGCTTGTTGGAATCTACCTGTTGGAGTCTGTCTTAATTCATCATCA
Source organism: Acomys russatus (assembly GCF_903995435.1). Classification (NCBI taxonomy): domain Eukaryota; kingdom Metazoa; phylum Chordata; class Mammalia; order Rodentia; family Muridae; genus Acomys; species Acomys russatus. The sequence goes on from NC_067155.1 coordinate 30,100,527, forward strand.
AGTGTAAGCATGTGTATGTGTGTACATGGTTCTTTTCTCTCCTTTTGCTTTCTTTTTTAGATGCTTTGTCACTAACAGTGGAAAATTCCCTCTAGAAGCCATCATCACTAGCCATCACATGCCACCATCAATGGAAGGCCCCTCTAGGAGCCATCAGCCCTAGACATTGCTTAAATGATAGCTGTAAGCACCCACCTGGAACCTATCAGCACTAGCCCACCTCCAGCAATTTAATTCTGGCCTCCCAGTCTGCCACTCTCAGTGGAAGCCATCTCTGATAACATTCAGTTATGGCCTTGAATGTTGCCCTCAGAGAAAGTATGCAGGGATGCCAGACAGTTGCTGGATCTTTTCCCTGCCTCAGTTTTCCCAATTGATGTCTAAGCTGGTCTTAATAGTTCCTTCAAGAGAACTCAATGTACCTCAGGCTCACAATTTCTCTTTAATGCTTCTAGTGGTGCCAGCCATCTTGTGTATAACACAGGTTGTGAAAGTAGCTACCAAGAATCCCTCCACTACCACCAAATGCCATGATTGAGAGAGTTCAGCCCACCTAGCTGCATCAAAGTTTCATTTCCTCCAATTATGAGCACTCTTTTACTTAATGGACTCAGGTTTTTCTCTTTTTATTTCACCTTTTAATGATTTTATCTATTGCATATTTGTATTATTTCTGCTTTAATTATTTAAACTACTTATTCACTTTACTTTTTGACCATGGCCCAATCTCTCCTCTCTCCTTGGACCCATACTCCCTCTCTGTTTCCCCATTTCCCATTCCATACTCCCCAGACAAGGCAACTCCCCTACCCAACACAGCATATGAAGTCATATCATGATTGAGAGCATTTCTTCACCTATGGCCAGGCAAGGCAGCCCTGACTGGGGAAAGTGACATAAAAATCAGTCAACAGAGACCATGTCAGAGCCAGCCTCACTAGGTTACCTCTTATTAAAATACTAGTTTTACTTACTTTTTTCTTTCACTGCCTTACACAGGAATCTGTACTCATTTTGTTAATATACAAGCTTAGAGAAACATTTTTCCTTTTGCTATTAATTCTTATATTTTTTATAAAAGTTTATTTATTATTTATTAATTTATGTTTCTATGTTTGTGTGTGTATCACATCACATCTATGCCTGTACCCGCAGAAGCAAGAGCAGTATCATAGATCCACTAGAACCCATGTAACATACTATAGTAACCCAAAGCATGTCCAATGTGGTGTGAATCATGATCCTCCACAAGAGTGGGAAGTAATCATAAGGCCAGAGTCATTTATCAAGCACCCAAAATAGGTTTATTTATCTTTATTTCAGGTATTTGATTGTTTAACTTCTTGTATATGTATGAATACCACATGTGTGCCTGGTGCCCACAGATGACAGAAATATAACTTATCACCTGTAGGAACTGAGAACTGATGCCAAATTTCCTTCAAAGGGGGGGTCAGTGTGGCTAAATGCCTGGCCATCAGTCCATCTCCCAAATGGACACTTTATACTAGGAATGCATGTAAACAAGATTTTTTTTTACAATTTCTAATTAATACAAAATTGATTAATTGCAAAATAAAAGCTCGTGAAGATCATATTTACATGCATGGTGAACCTCTCTGTGACTCTTCTGTATCACCATGCTCCCCTAAAGAGAAATATCATAAACACTTATGTATTCAGCAGTCATTGGAAAAAAGCAAGTGGTACTTGAATTTATAAATGCACTTCAAGAAAAAAAATTATTAAAAAACAGTTCAGTATCTGATAATTCAGGAGTGAGTCCATGATGTCCCTGAGTTGTCTGTTCTCATTCACATAAGCTTAACATGTCAAAGGAGAAGCCAGGGCTTAAGACCTCTATTGCCCTAAATTTGATAAAGAGTTTCTGAGAAAAATGGACTGACTATACCCATCAGTCTCTTCCTCTTGTTTAGATGGCGATGGAAAAACTATCAATACATGCTGACCTTATACTTTACCATTGAGGAGATCAATAAGGACTCACACCTGCTCCCCAATGTGACCTTGGGTTTCCACATCTACAATGCTTTTCTTTCTAACCGAAAGACCTTGGAGGGGCCTCTGATGTGGTTGTCTGGAAGGAGTGAGTATATCTGTAACTACAAATGCAAAACTCAGCACAAAGCTCTAGGAGTTCTTTCAGGAACCATGCCTGAATTTTCTGCTGCAATTGGAACACTTTTGGAGCTCTACAAAGTCCCACAAGTAAGTTAGGGAAGTATTTTTGTCCACAATCACATAGCTACATGACCAAAAGAAACCTGATATGCAGTTTATATTTACTGCAGGCAGATTGAAAATAACAGTGAATGAATTATTTTGATATAGCAAGAGTGAGATGAAAAGCACAAGCAGTAAAGTGTGAGAGTTTCTAACCAGATCACTTAGTAGTGATTATGATTCCATCTCCAAACACTGGAAAATATACTGGAGATCCTCAGGCTGCATTTGCTCATAAGTCAAAGTTTACAACACGGGTACGTAACTAATCAAGATAGCATGTAAACTTGTCATAATTCATACAGGCTGATGATTCGTACTACATAGTAACTCACACTCTCCATTTTTGCTTCTTTAGGTCACATATGGACCTTTTGATACTGTGCTAAGTGACAAAGGTACATTCCCATCCCTTTATCAGATGTCTCCTAAAGACACAGCTGTAACCCAAGCTGTCATTTCTCTACTGCTATACTTTGGCTGGAAGTGGGTGGGGCTTCTTGTGGCTGATGATCTGAAAGGAAAGGAGTTCCTTTCTCAGCTTAAAGCTGAGATGACTTCAGAAGATATCTGTGTGGCTTTTACACATATAATCCCAGTTAATTGGAAATTGTGGGGAAAATATGGTCTTGGTATTTTGAACTTGAACCAGCACACACAAGTAAATGTAGCAATATTCTATGGTGATATAAATGACCTTCTAATGTTCCTTATTGCAAATAACGTACCTCTAACAAGAAAGAAAGTATGGATCGTGGCAAAGCAACACTTTACATATTTAGAAACTATAGTCTATAAAAAGAGTGATTGGATTAACTTTTTCAGTGGAAGCTTTTTATTTTCAAAGAAGAAAATGATCCCTGGCTTCAATAACTTTCTCGAGGCTCTTACACCATCCCAGCACCCAGGAGATTTATATTTCTTTAAATTCTGGGTTGACAATTTTTATTGTTCTCCTCCTGGTTTGCTATGTGGAAATCGTACACTCTGTCCATCAAACATGTCCCTAAAGAGTAAGTATGAAAAACATGAAGTGATGACCGTTTCTGAGCCCAGTTATTCCATATGGAATGCAGTGTATGCAGTGGCCCATGCCCTCCATAGCATGCTGTTGCACAAAACAGAACTGGGCTCTCATGAAGACACAAACAATGGCCAGCTTCTTCCATGGCAGGTAAGCTTCCCTCATAAGCAAGGGAATCATCAGGAGGTTAAAATATTACTATGTAATTTACTGTGGTCAAGGAAATACACATCTTTATCTCATAATTAAAAGTATAAATTAATATGGAAAAGGGTTCTATCACAGTGTATTTGTATATATATCTGTAATTATCTTACATGATTTGGGGAGTAAATGCAGATTTGAAGACACTACATTTGAATGAATTTCAACAATAATTTTCTTAGTGTTGTGAAATGTTTTAAGATGTAAATGTAAATAATGCCAAAATATAGGAAATTCAACAATCAAAATTTACAATTTTCATGTAATATGTCCATTGCCAAAAGACATACACATACTAAATACATCCAAAGCTGCCATTTCACATAAATGCAACCTATTTAATGGCATGAGACCATAGTAAGAACTCTTTTGAAAAATAAGTAGCCTGTTCTAGAGTCATAAGTGACTGAAAAGTAATTAGTTTTACAATTTTTTTATTCTTAATTAGGTAAAATGAAGGGAAAACCAAGGCCGTGCTTCCATTATTACATGTTGAAACACTGACAGTGCACATGAACCTTGGCCATATTTCCATGTATTAATAATAAGTGGATATGTTTGGGGTTTAAACAATAAGATATAGACCTAGGATTCATTTACAGCTATGAGCCTTCATGACTACTTTCAAATAGGGTGTCATCAAGGAGACTAATGAACAGGTCAATTGAGCTTTTAAGTTAATCAAAGATGGGCTAATAAAAAATAAATTTTGAATGTAGAATGTAATATGTAATTTTGAATATGATGAAGAACAATAATATTTTACATAGACATTGATACAATTTTTGAATATGGCTTCCTATAGATGATATGTTAGGTTAGTTAGTGTGTACCCTGTATGAATAACTGAGTACATAAGCAGCGTGTCTTTATAACAGCAATGGTTAAATAGGCAAAACAACATTGACTCTCAGAAGTTGAATTATTAAGCCATTGTATTAGGTTAGGTATGTAATTAAAGGATGCTGAAGGGAGGACTCAGCAATTAAGAGCATTTTCAGAGGACATGAGTTAGGTTATAAACACACACACATGGTGGCGCACAATCGTCTTTCACTCCAGTTATCAGGAGCATGGCTTACATATCTGCCCTATTCATTTATAAGTCATGGACTTGGTACACACACACACACACACACACACACACACACACACACACACACACACACACACACTACACACATTTAGGCAAAAAACAAATTAAAAATAACACAAATCTAGAGGCCAAAGATTTCTCAGCGGTTAGAAGCACTTGTTGCTCTTGAGGAATCCCAGGTTCTGGTCCTGGTACAAAGGTAAAATATTAAAATATTGCAAATCTCTGTAACTGGTGGATATGAATTCTTCTCACGTTCACAGTCAGGGGGCACATGTGCAGTGTACATACATACATGTATGAAGAAAACACTCTTTAAAAAACAAAATAAATTAATCTAAAACATAAAGTAATGTTTTTAAAACTTGAGTTAAAGCACAGAAAACTTAGACAAAATTTTGTCTTACTTATGATTCATATCAAAGTTGAAAATCAAATGTGACCCAAAACACATCAAGCAGCAAAGAAGGGGCTGTGATTCTCTTTTCAGTTTCCTTAGGTAAACGGACACTTATGCTTTGTGCACATTTAATACACGTTTTTCATGATTTTCACAGTGTGTATAAACTCCTTTTAATATTATCACATTGAGGAACTCTCTATATCTCCAGGCCTAACTGTCTACCTAAATAAAATGTTCACATATGTTCATTTTTGTGGCATAAAATGGGCACATCTTACTACATATGAATTACAGAAATGGTGTTTATATTTGTACTCAAATTTTACACTAAAAATATATATAAATTTTCAAATTGGAAACCATTTTCTGGTGCTGGGGAAAGAAACAGAACCTTTTCCCAACTAAGAACGTGCTCCACACTATGCTAGGTCCCTTCCCTTTGACAACGTATTTACTTGTGTTCAGTAATTCTTGCATTACTATCATGGGGATAAATGTTCATTTCACTAAACGAACTGGAGGGACACCTAAACAATGTACACATCTTCAAGAAGAAACCCATGTTGGAGAGAGAGAAAATACATTTCTTTTAGAGGTTATCAACCAGTAATTTGCATGAACTACTCCTATCCGAACGATGTCCCTCTATAGATTCACCCCTTTCTGAGGACAATCCAAGTTAAAAACGCTGCTGGAGAAGAAATAAGCTTTGATAAAAATAAGAGTATTATGGAAATATATGATATACAAAACTTTATGGAATATACTAAGCATTCCTCATTACCAGTTAAAGTGGGAGAGTTTGTCTCTAAGAGTCCACAAGATCAAGGCTTTTTCATCAATGAAGTTCTGATTAAATGGCCAAGCAGCTTTAATCAGGTCTGGAAATTTTCAATTTTTAGTATGTAGAGAAATTTTTTGTAAAGGATTATGAAAATTGATTGTGTGATATATCTTTGGAGTTTTAAAATAATTGTTACATATTAAGATTTTAGGCTATTGTGGTTTTATGCTCATGCATGTGAACATACATATGGTTATCTTCTTCTGTTGCTCTCAATTTCATTTGTAAACAGGATATCTCTCTGAAACCCTTACTTTCAGATTTTGCTGTACTCAGTTGATAGCATTACTTAGCCTCTATCTCTGTCTTCATTATTGAAAAGTTCGGCCTTCAAACATGTTTTTGTCTATTCCCAAATTTTGTTTCCATCCATCCATCCAGCATGAAATTCAGATTTTCATGCTTGTTTGACAAGCATGTTAAATATTAAATCACCTCCTTAGTTATGTTTGATAACTTTAAATCAGAAATAAACCATTAGGATTATGTTAACTGAACGTTAATGTGTGTGTTCATTAATGTTGCAGTGGATAGATGAATGTGTGTTTATGGTTATATATAGGTGTGTGTGTGTTCTTATCTGTATACATACACATGTACACAAACATATATTTATATATTCACAGATTTACATTATACATGCCAGCTGAAGTTAAGTGCATCCTTCCATTAACAAAATTCACAATCAAGTGTATCAATATTTTATTACTTTGTGATTTAGCATAAACAAGAAAAAATTATGTAATTTCTGTAACAAAAATATATGAGCTCCTTAATGTATGTCTTAAGAACTAAACTGAATTTTCTCTGTGAGAGCATAATGGATTCTTAACTGTTGAGCTAACCCTACAGCCTCATCTTCCTGTTAGTCTGTAGATATGTATGAGACAGAAGCTGAGTCCAAATCAATGCAGAAAAAGGTCTAAGGAAAGATAGAAATATGCCTGTCCTACACAATTACTAAAATATAACAAGTTATGTTAGAAATTTGGTAGTTAATGTGATTAACTAATAATGCAATTGTTGAAAATCCTAAGTGAAGACATCACTAATGTTTGAAATAAAAAGCATAGACCTATTCTTAGCATTGGTAGGGAAGGTTGAAAGTCACAGTAATGTTTCATAACTCAGTGTCTATAGAATATCAACATTGATGGTATCAGGAGAAGCTGTGGCCACGCATCCAAAATATCTCTCCTGAGCAAATTGACTTTCCTCCTGCAGCTGAATCATTTTTGGTGTTACTCTATGGTGATTAATATAAAGGGAGAAATGGATGAGGCAAGAGTGACTAGGTTTCAAGGTGACAGCCCAACTCTTCCTGTTCCATAATTTACAAAAAGAAGGAGTTCTGGATTTCTGCCCCACAGCAGAGAATATATAGACACTCTACACATTTCACAATGGCTAGACAGATGTGGACACTCTGCACATTTCACAAAGGCTAGACAGCTGTGAGTCTCAGTTTGGTCACCATAAAGGAATGTTGAACATTTAGCATTGGGAAGCATGCTAACTTCAAATGTGCATTCTACACTCCCATACAGAAACCACACTGTTCCATAGGATATGTGCATTTAAGTTGATTAGCTTAAAATATTTTAAACTACTGTTCAATATTATGATCAGTTTTTTTTTTTTTTTTTTTTGTTGCCCTCAGACTCCTCGATCTGTTTGTACACCGAGCTGTGGTCCAGGATTCTGGAAAGTTCTACAAGAAGAAAGACCTGTGTGCTGTTTTTCTTGTGTCTTATGTCCAGAGGGGCACATTTCCAACCAGACAGGTTCAAAAATATTACCATTACTCTAACTGCTTCAGAATGCAGGAGAAAACTAAGAAGTAACTTTGTCATAATGCAGTGCTGTTCTCCATGTCTCCTTCACTCATCCCCATACCCATTAGTAATCACTGCAGATGCCATGCAATGAGTTAAGATTTGAGTGTAAGTTCTCATGCAATTGTGACATCTGCAACTTCTTCCAAAATATGACTTTTATTACATGGAATTGTCACTTCAAATCTTGTAGTAATAGTATAGGCTCCCTATTAAATGTGAGGTCTTCAATTGTCCAGGATCACTTTGTATGTTGAATAAACAAGGCTGGAGATTCTTCCCTTAAATTAAGCCAAGGTTGCCATTTAGAATATAGATAACAGTAGGAAATATAAGTCTTTATAAATGAATATATGGATCCCTATAGATCTTTGTGGTCCACCATGAGATAACATAGACAAATAATATTATATGGACTGAGCATGTTGTATTTATGAATACAAACACTTACACACACACACACACACACACACACACACACACACACACCATTTAATGAAAAGAGGTCATGAATTTTGTGTCAAGTATAAGGTAGGTCCAGGAGAAGATTTAGAGAGAACAACAAAAATAGGGATAATGAGATAAATGTGTTATAATTTAAAAATTAAAAAATTACAAAGAACAACAACAAAAAAAACCAGAAGGAAAATAGAACATTCTAATAATGATGACAATTTACTGTTTAAATATTATCTTCAAAAAGTACAACCCCTTGCCAAACAGTGGTGGATCATGCCTTTAATCCCAGCACTTGGGTGGCAGAGGCAGGTGTAGCTCTGTGAGTTCAAGGTTAGCCTGGTCTACAAAGCAATTCCAGGACAGTCAAGGCTACACAGAGAATCCCTCAAAAAAACAAGAACAAAAGCAAAGAAAAACCAAACAAACAAACAAAAAACTCCATTGTAAACAATGAAACATTGAAAAATTAATTAAATATCTTTATTTTCTAAGATCTATTGTTATGGTACATTAAATTCCTTGCAAAATTATATAATATTGTCATCACTTTAAGGGAATGAACCTTTATTTCCACTTACAAAGAATAAGTAACAGATATCTACAGGTAAAAATAAGATTTTAAAAATATAACCATTCTTTTTCTTTTTAAAAATTTTTTTTATTAATTTATTCTTGTTACATCTCAATGTTTATCCTATCCCTTGTATCCTCCCATTCTTCCCTTCCCCCCATTTTCCCATTATTCCCCTCCCCTATGACTGTTCCTGAGGGGGATTACCTCCCCCTGTATATGCTCATAGGGTATCAAGTCTCTTCTTGGCAACCTGCTGTCCTTCCTCTGAGTGCCACCAGGTCTTCCCCTCCAGGGGACATGGTCAAATGTGAGGCACCAGAGTACGTGAGGAAGTCATATCCCACTCTCCACTCAACTGTGGAGAATGTCCTGACCATTGGCTAGATCTGGGTAGGGGTTTAAAGTTTACCGCCTGTATTGTCCTTGGCTGGTGCCTTAGTTTGAGTGGGACCCCTGGGCCCAAATCTGCCTATCATAATGTTCTACTTGTAGGTTTCTAGGACCCTCTGGATCCTTCTACTTTGCTATTCTCCCATGCGTCTCTCATTTAGAGTCCCAATAGGATGTCCTCCCCTCTGTCCCAGTTTCCTGGTAAGTGAAGGCTTTCGTGGGACATGCCCCTTGGGCTAGTATGCAGATATAAGTGAGTATATACCATTTGATTCTTTCTGCTTCTGGGTTAACTCACTCATTATGATCATTTCTAGCTCAATCCATTTATCCACAAATTTCGGGAATTCCTTGTTTTTAATAGCTGAGTAGTATTCCATAGTGTATATGTACCACAGTTTCTTTACATTATTTTTCATTGCGTATCTTATCTGCTTCCTGCCTTCATACCCCCCTCTATCTCTGTGTGTATGTTTGTGTGTGTGCCATATGGCCATGGGAGGACATTATTATAAATCTGTGTAAGGATGTGCACATCTTCTGCTCTTGAGGATACACAATATATTCCAGTTAGTGTAAAGTGATCAAATACCAGGCAAAAGAGTCAGAGACAGACCCTGGTCTTGCTGTTAGGTGTCCCACATGAAAACCCAGCTGAAGAACTGTTACATATGTGTAGCAAGCCCAGATGAATCCTATTCATAGTCTCTTATTGGTATTCACTCTCTGTGAGCCTTGCTAGGGCCATCCTGGGGCATCTTCCTGAGAATGAAGAAAAGAGTCAGCAGACCTTCGCTAACAGTGAGGTCCTCAGAGATGATAAGGGGTCAGCAGGGGCAGAGAATGGACCAAGCACAATGATCAGAGGAATCTCACAAATGACTACTAACAATTAAGCCTTTCTGTGGCTATGAGTTTATAGAAGGCTTGTTTCTGTGCCTCTGACTGACTAGCAACTAGGTTTTTTTACTCATTCAAGTTTCACAACAAAGACCAGCTAATCATTATACAAGTGGTAGAGAGCAGGTGTTTGATTTTTCATTACCCATGCAGGGTTACAAATTTATTTCAAATTATAAAATACAAACAGAACAGACATTGTTATTATTACTACTCCTATAATTCTAATTTTAAAATCTAATTAATATCTCCTCCAAGAAAAACACACTTAATATACGACATCCAGCTTTTAGGCTGGCAATGTTTGCATTAGGAGAGCACTCTAAACTCAAAATAACGTAACTTGTCTTTTTATGAACAGCCAATGCTAATAACTAACTGCTTTTACTATATGTGTCATCACCTATGGTATATGTAGGGAAAGTTTACTTTAGTCAAGCTATCTTTCTTACTGAGATTTATTCCTTCAGTAGTGTATATTGTATGACTTCCCACTTTAAGGTGCATTTTCTGAGAGGTCTAAGCCTATACTAAAAGAAAATATTAAAGCTAAAACCTAAAACTAAAATTAGAACAATTCCCAGGTTTATTCCTACATTAATAATAAAAGACAGAGTGTCCTGTACTGAGTCAAAGGATGTCAAAGAGTATAAAAGTTTGTTTTGAACTTCTGCAGTTGAGATTTTCCTGATTTATCTGATCTTAGAGCTGCAATTTATTGATAAAGAATGCTGTAGAGAAATGTAGTATTGCATCCTTCCTGTCTTAGAACAGTATTCAGGGAAGTGCTATGGTGATATAGCACCAAAGAACAATACCATGATTAGACATGTTAATATCTTATAAAAATGTCAACATTGTATTACACCAGAAATTGAAAGTAATGCAAGAGTTAGTGAACACAAGTAGAAGTGTTGAATAAAGGATGGAACATAGTGTGGCGTGGACCACATTCTTAGCGGGAACAAGGCCCTTTGTCCTTCCCCAGCACCACAAAAAAGTTCCCAATTAGAAAATGTGGATGGTCTTAAAATAATAGTTGAGTAAAAATGTGAACTACTGTATGTCTGTGGGATAATATGTGTTAAGATATGAACCTTTTTATGCCACACAATGAACAGATAGGTAGATAGGAATACATGTAGATATAGAGAAATCTTGATGCGATAATAATTGTAGAGCTTTATATAATGTTCCAAATTCATGAATATTGTATATTGAATATGTTTAAAATTTATGCATCAATTATACTTCAGGAAACTGGAAAGAGACACACTGACTGTCTTAATTTTAAGTAAATAAGATGAATGAGGGAAATGGGATTTATAAAAGTTTCATATTTTTGGCACTCTCAAGAAGTAGAATATTCCTTCCTCCCCAAGTTTTGTGTGTGTGTGTGTGTGTGTGTGTGTGTGTGTGTGTGTGTGTGTGTGTGTTTGGCAACCGACATTGAAAATCAGTCTTTATGATTTGAATGTAGAATGAGTAAACAATTGTGTAAGCTGAAATGTTGACTCACTTCCTCCCCACAGATCAGCAGGAATGCATCCCTTGCCCAAGTCAAGAGTACCCAAACCCTGAGAGAAACCACTGCCTGCCCAAATCAGTGACCTTCCTGTCCTTCGAGGATCCTCTGGGCATGGCTCTGGCCTGCATAGCTCTGGGCTTCTTTGTCATCACAGCTATAGTGTTGGGGATCTTTCTCAAGCACCAAGACTCACCCATTGTTAAGGCCAATAACAGAACTCTCAGCTACATCCTGCTCATCTCCATCCTTCTCTGCTTCCTCTGTCCCTTTCTCTTTCTTGGCCGCCCAAACACAGCCGCATGTATACTGCAACAAATTACATTTGCACTTGTGTTCACACTGGCTCTTTCCACTGTTTTGGCCAAAACTATAACTGTAATTATGGCTTTCAGGGTCATGAAACCAGGAAGGACAATGAGAAGGTTGTTTGTCTCAGGCATCTATAACTCTGTCATCCCCATCTGTCTCCTGATCCAATTTATGCTCTGTGGAGTCTGGCTGGGAACTTCACCTCCCTATATCGACACAGATGCACACTCTGAACATGCTCATGTCATCCTTTTATGCAACAAGGGTTCAGTTACTGCTTTCTACTGTGTGCTAGCATACTTAGGGACCCTGGCCTTAGGGAGTTACACTGTGGCTTTCCTGGTGAGGAATCTCCCTGACACTTTCAATGAAGCCAAGTTCCTGACATTCAGCATGCTGCTGTTCATGAGTGTTTGGGTCACCTTCCTCCCTGTCTACCACAGCACCAAGGGCAAAGCCATGGTGGCTGTGGAGGTCTTCTCCATCTTGTCTTCCAGTGCAGGGCTTCTAGGGTGCATTTTTTTCCCAAAGTGCTACATTATTCTCCTGAGACCTAATAAAATCTCATTGAGATGTTTAAAAACAAAAGACATCATATAAGAAAATGACCACTTGATGAGTTAATTAAGTCTCTGAAATAAACCCATTATAATACTGAAATTGAAATATTTACCTACTTTTCAGTAATTTTACAGAGATATATATGTCAGCAAAAATAAGTGCCCTTTTCTCATAGACTCAGACATACTATCTCAAAACAGAACCCACCACTGAAAACACATGTTTGTAAGTTATTCATGATATGCATTAATTTTTGACGATATAAATAATCACAATTTAGGTACAGGATACTGAGGTAAATGATACATGAACAAAACACTTGTTCTCTTTGTCGTTCTTTAGTATAATGGGCTTTGTGTGGTATTGGAGATTCTTCTTTGGAATACGGGTAGAACTGGATCTCTGGAAAGGGATTTTAAACAAGTTGAGCATTACTGATATCAGTGTGAAGAATTCTCCAAATGATAAAAATAAATCTACCTTATGACCCAGATGTCCTATTTATTGACATGTGCTTAAGTGACTAAACATCCACTCCAGAGATACTTCTTTAGTCCTTGTCTTTGCTTATTCTACTCAACATCTAAATGCCCTTCATTGGATAAGCTTATTTAAAACTGGCATTTACACAAATAGAAGAAATTATATTGATTTTGTTAACCCAGATCCCAAAAGACAAATATTACTAATTTTCTCTACTCTAAGATATATAGCTCCAAATATTCATATGTGAATATTCAACCTGGACTAGCTGTAGAAAATAGCAAACATTGTGAGGATGCAATACCATGTCAGGGTACAGTTGATCTGTTTGGGATAGAGAACGGGGAGTGCACTAAATATGAAGGTGGATAAATATAAAAGAAGGAAGTGGCTGAAACTACAGTAAATGTATGTGAAAGAGTGTTAAGCAATCATTTTATGAATTATCTACCCATCAATACCTACACTGGTCAATTATATGGATGACATAGAAATGTAGAATAAATGGTCAACACACAATGATCACTTTAATAAACCAGAATAATGGCTACCTAAATATTCTCATAATAGCAGTATATAAGTATAGACCATAACTTACTAAATAAGCTTTCTTTGCAACAATGATCATGGCAGAAAAACGAGCAATCACAGGCAGAATTTTGGAAAACAGTAAACTCTAATACACCTACAAAACAACTGCCAAATCTAAACCTCCGAGAATATGCACAATTTGGGGCAAAAGGGTTGCAAAAGGTAGAGGATCAGATTTTACTCTCAAAGTGTGTATCCTAATAATGTCAGCTGTTACAAGCCATAAGACTTACCAATATACTTGCATATACATAAAAGGAAGAAGTTAACGCTATTATACATACCAAGGTGGTCCAGGAAGAAGCCATAGCTTTCAAACCTAAACAAAATTCTACAGAGAGCTAGTAAAGGCTGAGAGTGGGAGAAATAGTTTTTCCCAGGAAAGAGTCCAACAATCATTTAGTTGTTAAACACCAAACAGTCATCCCTGAAAACATACAGAAAAGTACAGTTATAAGACTGATCAGTTTATATTAGGGAATATACATGCACATGATATCAATTAATGAAAAAAGACCACTAATTTGAAAGAGATATAGGAGAGGGGTTTGGGAAGGTTTGGGGGAAGGAAATGAAAACACATATGATACAATCATATTATGGTATCAAAAAAGAACTAAATATTAGTCATGTTATTAAGATGAATTATTATTCTGCATTATAATAAATTAAATTCACTTATAAATGGTTGTAAACAGACAAATTCATGCTATTTGAAGTAATCCAGGCACAGAGAGACAAACCTTGCATATCTGTCTTCTGAAGGTCCTAATTCCAAATTTGAATATGCATGTACTCAGATGTGAGTCCATATCTTGCAGTAATTGCAAAAACCAGTACTGTAAAAACGTGACCATATCCAGGTCTAAATGGAGTTGTTGTCAGAGCAGTAGGAAGTAGAGAGGTATAAGTGATTTGGAAAAGGAAATGGAAAAACCTGATGAGGTGATACTAATTAAGAACTAGAGAGTTTGAAAAATATAGCAGAAATTATCTCTGAAAAATAAAAGACAATCATACTAGAATGTATCTACCTAAAATATTTCTAATACTTGTAAGTGTGAGTATAAAAATAAATTTTAGTTTAAATAAAATTTTGCCATTTGTGATGACAATGGCCCTGCCATCTGCCTGCAACTCCAGCACCAGGCATTACAAGTCCACATTTGAGTTACTGTAAGAGTTGTCTAATAGACTTTTCCAACATTTTATGCTATTGATATTGACCTTTTTTCCTAAAGGTGGAAGGCATATTCCCTCTTGCTGATGACAACAAGCACTTCAGACACAAACCCAGAGACATTTTAGATGAAACTGGCTTGAGCACACCCACCTGGGGACTAGCATTCATGTACCAGAAGGTGCCATTTAAGCTTCCAGAAGGAGGAAATCAAGCAACAGTTCCATCTCCATTTAATGCCTATGAACAACAGCAACAGTCAGCATCACATGATGACTCTAAGAAGCAGTGGCACACATGCCTTGGGCGTCACCCACCAGCAGACTTCCCAGCATCATCCCAATTATTTGTCCTTATGCTCAGAGATAAGTGTGGCTTTCATCCTGCATTAGGCACCGTCACTCTGTAATTGAGAAAGAAGGAGAAACACTGTAAGAGACAGAGGATCAGGGACTTTGAAATAAGAATTCATTTCCTATTAATATATATTTATACCCAAAGAAGATGTGTGTGTGTCTGTGTGTGTGTGTCTCTCTGTGTGTTTGTGTGTGTGTGTGTGTGTGTGTGTGTGAGAGAGAGAGAGAGAGAGAGAGAGAGACAGAGAGAGAGACAGAGAGAGAGAGAGAGACAGAGAGACAGAGACAGACAGAGACAGACAGAGACAGACAGACAGACAGACAGACAGAGAAAGAGACAGACAGACCGACAGACAGACAGACAGACAGACAGACAGCAACACAAAGAGATATATTGTAAGGAGGAAAGAAGGGGAGGGAGTAATGATAAAATCATATTACAATTGAAAAATGAAAAAAATAATAAAAAGACTAAATAAAATCACCAGTGTTTCTTTGTTTACATTTGCAGTTGATGGGACTGTTTGAAAATTAATGAAAAATAATGATGAAATATAGAATCTCTTTATCTAAAAACATGGATCTGGAAGAACAGCTTAGTGTATTCTCCTTTTTCATTGCTTTCTTCACCCATAATTTCCTTTTGCTATTTTATTTATTTGAGTATAATTTATTTTGAGGCTGTAATTTAATTATAGCATTTATTCCTTCATCTTTCTCCACCCAAACCTTCACACATTCTTCTCCCTGCTCACATTCAGATTCCAGACTTCTTACTTTACTAATTGTTATTTTGTGTGTTATAGACACATGTATTCTGAAATATAACCCATGCATTTTGTATAATGCTAACTGTAGGTAAGTTTTCAGGGCTGAAAATCATGTTTGATTTCATAAGAAAATTAAATGACCCCAAGAAGAAACTGGGCATGGCTATGTGTATCTGTAACCTCAATTATGGGAAACAAATTGTGGCAGCTTGCTGACCAGGCAGCCTAGCACAAGTGATGAACATCTACTCAAAGACCCTGTCTCAATACACTAAGGTGGAACATAATAGACCAGTCACATGACATCCTTCTCTGGTTTCTGAATGCATGTGCATAGATGCACACATCTACACTTTCATGTGCATGGATCAGGCATCCATGAATACACACGTGTATAACTCTGTAGTGTTCTGACCCTGGCCTTTTTTTTTTTTGTTTGGGAGACTATCATAGATTGCTTCTATTTCTATAGGAGAAATGGGACTATTTAATTTATTTATCTGATCTTGATTCAATTTTGGCAAGAGGAATCGATCAAGAAAATAATCTATGTCCCTTAGATTTAAAATTTTTGTGGCATATATGCCTTTAAAGTAGGATCTTATGATTCTTTGTATTTCTTCAGTGTCTGTGCTATGTCTCCCTTTTCATTTCTGATTTTGTTGATTTGGATAGTGTCTCCCTGTCTTTTAGTTAGTTTGGCTAATGGTTTGTCTATCTTGTTGATTTTCTCAAAGAACCAGCTCTTGATTTTGTTGATTCTTTGGACTGTTTTCTTTGTTTCTAATTCGTTAATTTCAGCCCTGAGATTGATTGTTTCCAGACATCTACTCTTCTTGGGTGATTCTGCTTCTTTTTTTCTAGGGCTTCCAGCTGTGTCATTAAGTTGCTTATGTGCAATGTTTCCAATTTCTTTTTAAAGGCACTTAGTGCTATGAATTTTCCTCTTAGAACTGCTTTCATTATATCCCACAAATTTGAGTATGTTGTTCCTTCATTTTCATTGAATTTCAGGAAGTCCTTAATGTCTTTCTTTATTTCTTCCCTGACCCATGTGTCTTTAAGTAGAGAGTTGTTTAGATTCCATGTATGTGTAGGCTGTTTGTTATTTCTATTGCTGTTGAATTGCAGCCTAAGACATGTTGATCTGACAGCATACAGTGTATTATTTCAACCTCTTGTATCTGTTGAGGCTTGCTTTGTGACCTACTATGTGATCAATTTTAGAGAAGGTTCCATGGGGTGCAGAGAAGAAGGTATATTCCTTTTTGTTTGGGTGAAAGGTTCTGTAGATATCTGTTAGATCCATTTGACTCATGGCATTGGTTAATGATATTATTTCTCGGCTTAGTTTCTGTTTCAATGACCTATCCTTCAGTGAGAGTGGGTGTTGAAGTCTCCCACTATTATTGTGTGTGGGATCGATGTGTGGTTTAAGCTTCATTAATAGGTCTTTTACAAATGTGGGTGCCCTTGTATTGGGAGCATAGATGTTCAGAATTGTGATGTCATCTTGGTTGACTTTACCTTTGATGAGGATGAAGTGTCCTTCCTCATCCCTTTTGTGTAATTTTGGTTGAAAGTCTAATTTGTTAGATGTTAAAATGGCTATGCCTGCTTGCTTCTTGTGACCATTTGCTTGGAATATTTTTTCCAGCCTTTTACCCTGAGGTAATGTCTATCTTTATGGGTGAGATGTGTTTCTTGAATGCAGAAGAATGTTGGAGCTTGTTTATGCATCCATTCAGTTTGTCTGTGTCTTTTTAGTGTAGAATTGAGACCATTGATGTTGAGAGATGTTAATGACCAGTGACTGTTAAGAGTCTTAATTTTGATGTTTGTTCCCATAGAGCATTTGTGTGGTTGTGTTTTCGCGATGGTGTAGTTATCTTTTTCCTGTGTAATTTTGGTTGTAGTTTGTCCTTTCGGGTTAGAGTTTTCCTTCTAGTGACTTCTGTAAAGCTGCATTTGTGAATAGGTACTGTTTGAGTTTGTTTTTGTCATGGAATATTTTGTTTTCTCTGTCAATGGTTATTGATAGTTTTGCTGGGTAAAGTAGTCTGGGCTGGCATCTGTGGTCTCTTAGGGTTTGCAGGATCTCTGTTCACGTCCTTCTTTTATTGTCTCTGCTGTGAAGTCGGGTGTAATTCTGATAAGTTTGCCTTTATATGTTATTTTGCCCTTTTCCTTTGCAGTTTTTAAAATTTTCTCTTTGTTCTATATATTTTGTGTCTTGATTATTATGTGAGTGGAAGTTTTTCTTTTCTGATCTACTCTGCTGTTTTGTAGGCCTCTTGTATGTTTATAGGCATCTTTCTTTAGATTGGGGAAGTTTTCTTCTATGATTTTGTTGAGAATATTTTCTGGGCCTTGGAGTCTGGTACCTTTGCTTTTCTCAATGCCTATTATCCTTAGATTTCTTCTTTTCATGTTTTCCTTGATTTCGTGGATGTTTTGTGTCAGGATTTTTCCAGATTTGGCATTTTCTTCCATGGTTGCTTCAAGCTCTACTATTGCATCTTCTAGACCTGAGATTCTTTCTTCTATCTCTTGGATACTGTTAGAAAGGCTCGCTTCTGTGTTGCTCGCCTTCCTCTCTGACCTTTCATATTCCCATTTTTCTTCTGTCTGTGTTTGTCATTGAATCCATTTTCATCTTCAGATGAATCGTTTTATTGATTTCTTTCATCTGACTGTTTGTATATTCCTGAGTTTCTTTCATTGCCTCTTTATAGGCATTCAGAGCTTGAACAGTTTTATTTATTTCCTTCATCTGGTTGTTTGTATTTTCTGAAAATTTCCAGTGCCTCTCCATAGGCTTCTTTTATGTCTTCCACCTGTTTGGCTGCATCCTCCTGCATTTGATTACAAATTGTATTTGTTTCCTCAATTATTATCCTCATTACTAAGGAGTTGAAGTCATTTTCTTGTATTTCCATTGTGTTTGAATTCTCTGGGTTGTTTTCTTTGAGATAGCTGGGATCTGGGGTGGCCATATTGTTTTGGGTTGTGTGTGTGTGTGTGTGTGTGTGTGTGTGTGTGTGTGTGTGTGTGTATGATTTATGCTGTCCTTTAGTCATCTTGCTGTATCTGTTTTTTGCAGGTAGCCTCTGGAGTTGGGTGGAGGGAGTCTGAGGATTGATTCACCCATTTTCTCATGATTTCCCCAGGCCGGAAGCTCTGAGACTTCACTGGTTTGGATGGCAGGAGGCTAGCCCTGTAGTTTGGGTCTCTCACAGCCAGTTATCCCCAGATACCCTGTACTGAGGGTCCTATAATCGTCTTGGGTCTCTGAATGTGCCTTCGGACAGGCCAAAGTGTCCATAGCCTTATGGGTCCCCTTGTAGCACCGGAGCTCTCAAGGAACTGAAGCAGGTTGGGCAGAGGTGGTCTGATGGCCACTCTACTCTCTGTCTCCCCAAGATTTCCTTAGTCCTGGAGATTTGATGCTTTGCTGGCCTTTGGTTCCCGGTAGCATTTTGGACCCAGACCACTAGCAGAGTCCAGGTTAGTGTCTCATGGTCCAAACCGCACACACACTGAGTCCAGTTCATGTGTCTGGACCCAAACGGAGTTTGGGGCCTAATTCACGCACTTAGTCCAGTTAGCACTGAGTCCAACCAGGGTTTTGGGCCCAAACCCCACACTGAGATCACAGAGTTCAGCTAGAGTATCAGGACCCAGACTGCATGCCGAACTCAGCTAGAGTCTCTGGGACCAAACTGCCCACCAAGCTCAGCCAAGGCCTCTGGGCCCAAACCATGCACTGAATTCAGCTAGGGACTCTGGGCCCAATCCATGCACTGAGTCCAGCCAGAGTCTCAGGACTGAGACTGTGCGCCAAGCTCACCTAGAGTCTCTGGGCCCAAACCACCTGCTGAGGTCAACTAGGTTCTCTGGGCTCAAACTGCCGCCAAGTTCAGACCAGAACTCTGGGCCCAAACCACAAACGGAATTCAGCTAGGGACTCTGGGCCCAAACCGCGGGCCAAGTCCAGCCAGAGTCTTAGGGCTGGGACTGTGTGCCAACCTCAGCTAGAGTCTCAGGGGCTGGACCAGGCACCGAGTTGAGCTTGGGCCACGGGGCACAAACCACGCGCCAAGTTTAGCGATGGTTGTGGGGCCCAAATCTTGCACTGGGTTCCCTCTCATGCAGCAATTCCCACCAGTTACCATGCCAATCACCTCTGCCAGAAGGTTCCCAGCTGCAAACCTCAGCCGCTGCCGCCACTGCAGCTCTGGTCTGAGAAAATCCACGCTCCTCCTGTGTTCATGGGGTATGCAGGTTTTCTATATTTTTGTCCTTTTGAACTGTGGAGTACTCCTGCAGTAGTGGGGTGGGGACCTTGGTGCTCCTGGTTCAGAATTCCATGCAATTCCCTGAATCGTTTACCTGAGAAAATGTACCGATTCCTAGGATGTGTGTAGATATCTTTTGAAGCTGGACTGCAGAAATATTATGACATTATTATTACATCTGATCCTGCATCCACTGGGCGTTCAACCTCAGTTTCATCTAATTGTAATTTCAACCATGGTCTCTTATCAACATTCACTGCTTGCCAAACTATCTGCTTTCTGGTATCTTTAGAATTGCTTGTTCTGTCCATGGATGCTTCTATATCTCTGTTAAGTGGCTTACTTAACTTTTGAGGAACACTTCTTGTCTCATTGGGCTTGAAGCTTCTTAGTTGGTCTCTAAAATGTTTCTCCTTGGTTGAGAGAAAATGTATGGCCTGTGTTGTGTTTTGCTGGGGCCCAAGCATGTTCTCTTAATCACTTTTCTGACAGTAAGGAATTGCCTCGAATATCTCTAGATGATACATGTTCATAAGCCCCATGTCTGCTCCTTTCTCATCTTCTACTTACTCCCAGAAACTTTTTCTCTGGATAATCATTAGAAAAAAATCATCTTTAGGAACTGTTTGTCAACAGTCTTTTAGGAAATGGCCTGATCTTTCATAGCCATAGCAATAAACATTTTGAGTTCACATATCTTTTGTAATTGTCTGCCAACTACAACTGAATTCTGAGCATTAAATTTAATATCCACAGTAGTTTTAATCAAAATATAAATAGGTGCAGATCTGGCCCTTAAAGACCTAATAACCCTTTTGCATTCAGCATTAGCACTGCCAAAAGCTAAATATTAAATTAAAAATTCTCTAGATTCTAGTAAGTGAAGACTTTCATGGGACATGCCCCTAGGGCTAGTGTGCAGATATAAGAGAGTATATACCATTTGACTCTTTCTGCTTCTGGGTTAACTCACTCATTATGATCATTTCTAATTCAAACCATTTGTCCACAAATTACGGTAATTCCTTGTTTTTAATAGCTGAGTTGTATTCGATAATGTAAATGTACCACAGTTTCTATATCCATTTTTCTACCAAGGGACACGTAGGCAGGTCTGGGCCCAGGGGTCCTGCTCAAACTTTGGCACCAGCCAAGGACAATACATGCAATAAACTTCAAACCCCTACCCAGATTTAGCCAATGGACAGGATATTCTCCACAGTTGAGTAGAGAGTGCGGTCGGACATTCACATGAACTCTGGTGCCCCATATTTGACCATGTCCCCTGGATGGGGAGGCCTGGTGGCACTCAGAGGAAGGATAGCAGGCTACCAAGAAGAGACTTGATACCCTATGAGCATATACAGGGGGAGGAGGTCCCCCTCAGTCACAGTCATAGGGGAGGGGAGTAAGGGGAAAATGGGAGGGAGGGAGGGATGGGAGCATACAAGGTATGGGATAATAGTTGAGACGTAATATGAATAAATGAATAAAAAATATTAAAAAAAAGAAAAAAATTCTCTAGATTCTGGATCTGATATTGCTCTACTAAAACCACAAATTAATCTTTGTAAAAAGGCAGTGGAAGATTTGTTTGAACCCTAGCTTATCTTTCTAAATGATTCAGAAAGATTCCCCTGTTGTTCATTCTTGTCCTGAGCATTTAAAGTTACTCTATAACAGTTATAGAATTTTGTATATAGATGCAAAGTATGTATAATTCTAGATATAGTGTTATAGAATTGAAATGTAAGTTTATTCTTCACATACATTATATATATATATGTATGTATACCTATATCTACTCATATGAGGTAATGTATTCATATAACTCAATTGCAGTACAAGAAGGTTTACTTTTTGAAAGTGCTATTGCAGGATGTTTAGGATAAATAAGTTATACAAGTTAATTTTTAGCCGATCAAGTCATGGTCATGTCAATCACTAGTCTACTTTTATCACAAGAATATACATCTTAGGTGCAGCAGATATATGATTCTATAGAAAGAAAAGGCCTTCAAAAACCTCAGAGACGTGAAGAATATGGCATTTTAAAATGTTTTTATTGTTTTAAAGATTCACTGACAATGAGACAGGCTAACTCCTGGCAACACCTAGCCTACCTCAAAGAAGATGATGGGCATCAAAGAACATCCTTATGGAGATGGCTTCAAATGTGGCAAACAAGCCACTGTGCAAAATGTACTGTTTCTACCACAGACAGCATTCTGCCTAAAAATGGGCAGTCTTGGATGCAGGTAGAGTCAATGGCCAAACTCTGCCAAGACAGGGTAAGCAAGTCCTCAACAGTCACTGCATCACAAAAATGTCTGTCATACATATTGGGCTGGAAGGCTGAAAAAATGTTCCAATATAATAGAGAGTTTTGGTTGACTATTTAGGTAGAAAACTGTCTCTGTCATCTTTGGAAAGCTATGAACCTGCACTCATGGCATACTCTGGTAGTCAAGTTTATTCCTTCTCTAGTCTCTGATGGAGTCAAAGACCAGGTAGCTTAGTTTTACAATGAAGCTTAATTGTTTAGGAATTAAGATGTTTTTAGGTCTACATAGATGTTTTAAGTCGATAATGACAAGAGGTGATGGAGACTGATTTACATTCAGAAGTTTTGACACACCAAGATAGGAAAGTTGTTTTCTTCAAGGCTGTAAAATACAAATAACTAAAACACTTAGAATGTGACATTTATATAATTTCTGATTATGTCATGATTATTATTGCTATAGGTATTTTATCTTATATATGTGGAACAATATAAATGTACATGTAAAAAATAAAATAATATAAAAAGTTACTGTACAACATTATTCTAATATGTCATCATCAAACATAATCTTGCTCTTAATTGAGCATAATGACCATCACCTAGTAACTGATCCTCAACATCATTAATGCCTCTGGTTCTATTTCATTGCACCATAACAGAAACCTCATCTTTTTTACTATATTAGCCATTGTAGTGGAGGGCCAGGTTCTAAAACGGCTAACGTCAAATCTCTAATCTTTTGTAATTGTATGAATTTGCACGGTCCAGTTATTAGAGTGAGTACAAGCCATAAGACATTACTGCTTCTTTAAATCTCTTTTAAGTCTAGAACCTATATTGGCTGCCACCCAAATTCTTCAAACCCATGTGGATTTCACTCATCTGGAGCTAATTCTTTTATTGTATCTGGAAAAAAAATCATTTTTGTTTTCTAACCAGCAGGAATTCCATTTTGCAGTCTTGTCACAGGGTGGCACTGTAGGTTTTAGATCAGATTCATCTGAAGCTTATTTTGATTCAAATAATCGTTTACATTTTGTTCTATTGCTTGGAAGTTAGCATGTTTTTTTTTTCTTTCAGTCCTTTCTTTATCTAAGTCTGGGTTATTTTGATCTCTCTTAAAGAGGAAATATATAATTGCAATCATTACCCAAAATATAATTACATTTATGCTGATGATTGAAACAAAATATATAGAGTTCAAATGCCCTCTGCCATTGTATTTTCCATTTTTATTTTCTTTTTAACACAGAAAACATTTTTTTCTTTAATATGTGACTCTTTCTATTGGAGTCTCTACTTTGTTATTCAAACTAAATATTTGTTTTTCTTTTAGTGTTTTCAGACTAATACATTACCCATCCAGAAGTTTGGAACTTCATCTTTTCAGTCACCTGGCCTTTGTGAAAACGTTTCTTTCACTGCTTAGCTTAATAAATGGTGATTAGTGATAGTAGCCAGTTCTGCCTCCTTCAGTCTATCCAGGAGGCTGCCCTACTGGTTCTGTTTTCTGCCAGTCCTGGCTGCAGGCACTGTTTCCTAGCCCATTGCCAAGCATTTCCACCCAACAGACTGCTGATACCAGTCCGCATCTGCCTCAACCTTCCCCAGCTCTGAGAAGGTATTTAGCCTACATGGCAGTAGGCATTCCTTAGGCTGGCACATATTCCCACAGAACACAACAGCTTGTGCTCCTTTCCACTGCATCTGTCCTAGACTCACATGGGCTGCCACACTGGGCCAGCCCACTGCTTTGGACCTCTGCTCACTCTGTGTGACAGTGATTTGTCTTCCTGAGAAGCATGGTCAGGAGGACCTCAGCCATTTCCAGGTTTCTGCCATCTGCCTGGTGCAGAAGGGGCCAACCCTTGGTGCTATGCTTGGGAGATAAGGTAGCTGTTATGTACTGAGGCTTGAAGCTTAGTTCTTCTCTCTCTCTCTCTCTCTCTCTCTCTCTCTCTCTCTCTCTCTCTCTCTCTCTCTCTCTCTCTCTCTCTCTCTTATTTTTATAATTATTTTAAAAAGTTTATTTCTAAGGCAGTTTAATTCTACATCCATTTAACAAGACATCATCAATCAATTTTCAGAGCCATGTTATAGGTGAATTCATCACAGTTCATTTGTGGCATATGTATTTATATTGTTACACATAAATAAAATAAACTGCATACAGCAAGAAGAACCACAAAACAATCAGGAATTATATAGATGTTACATTCATGGTATTTTGGCTAATTGTATTTGGCAACTTTGCAGAAATCATCTTTCCTATCTTGATGAGTTTAAAATTCTGAATGTAAATCAATATCTATCATATCCCATCTCTGTCATCTTAAAACATCTATCTATCTAGACCTAAAAACACTGTAGCACCTAAACAACTAAACTTAAATAAAAAGGCTAAACTATCTGGTCTTCAACCTCATCAGAGACTTGAGAAGGAATAAAACTTTATTACCTGAGTAGATGAGAAGTTAAGATTAGCAGCTCCCAAAATGAAAAAAATTGGGCTGAAAAGAAAGAAGGAGGATAAAGAAATATATAGCAATGACAGGATAAAAAGTAGGTTACTGAATTCATGCAGCAGCCCAAGGACTTAATTGTTGCTCACAAATAAGGTTATTTTTAATGTATTGGTATAGACTTTTGTATATTGATGTAAAATAAGTTTAAAATTGATACATTGGTTTAGAATTCAAATTTAAGATTGTTGTCTAATATATATATATACACTCCCATATGAGATATTGAATCCATACAACTCAATTATAATACTAAGTTTACTTCCAATACCTGGAAAGTGCTGTTGTAGGTTGTTTAGGATAATTAAGTAATACAAACTAATTGTTAGTTGAACAAATCACGGTCATGTCAATTCTGGTCTATTTTTTATCACAAGAGTATTCATCCTAGGCGTAACAGATTCATATGATCCTACAGATAGATAAGGAAAAACAGTTAGATAAGGCCTTAAAAAGCCTCAGTGACCTGCAGATTATGTCATTTAAAGATGCTTTTAATATTTTAAAGATTCTTTGACAATAAAAGAGGTTAACTCCTGGCAACACCCAGCCTACCTCAAAGAAGATGATGAACATCAAAGAACCTTCTTATGGAGAGGGCTTCAAATTCGGCAAACAAGCCACTGGGCAAAATGCCCTTCTTTCTGCCATAGACAGAATTCTGCCTAAAATGGGCAAGACAGGATGCAGGCTGAGTTGACAGCCAAACTCTGCCACGACAGGGTAAGCAAGTCCTCAAAAGATCCTGCCTCACAAATATGTTTGTCAGTTATACCGGGCCAGATGGGTGAAGATGATACTCCAATGTTATAGAGAGTTTCAGGTGACTGTTCAGGCAGCCCTGCTCTCTCTTAAAGGGACCAGGCCTCCCTCAAATAGCCAGTATTTGCCACAGAGCAGCATGCATCTCTAGAAAAATGTTTTCCCTGCCTTCTGCCCAAGACTTTTGGTCTGATGTCTGAATCTGCACACTATTGTTGCATATAAGGTAGAACTGGAGTACTGACCAGATCAACTATCCCCCAGGTCTAGATCCAGGGCACTGAGTTGACCCACCCCAAAATCTATGTCGTCTGTGAATGGTTGGAATGAGTGAAGGGGCCAGTCCTGTTCATCCAATGCTGCAGGATCTCCATAACACAGGGAAACAACAAGATAGCTGTGAGGAGTACCAGTGAGGATTTAACATTGACGGTGTCACAGAATCCAGAGTCCTTGAACCAGACCAATGGCTCATTGTAATGAATATTGACAAGTGAAGATATGTGAACAGATAGATGTACTGTAGAACACACTATTTCCATGATGAAATGTTTTCTATGCTTTCGTGTGTGTGTGTGTGTGTGTGTGTGTGTGTGTGTGTGTGTGTGTGTGTTTTATTTTGGGGTGACTGCAAGAGCAATGGGTGGAAATGAAGGGATGGAGGATAAGTGGATCTGGGGTACATGATTTCAAACTCACAGAGAATCACTAAAATATTTTGAGGTACAGAAATTCACATATTAATGTTAAAAATATGGAGATATGATTTATATCTTAGCAAAAATATTAGGCAGTGAAATGAAACCAATAATCTGTTCTGTTTTGTTGTCTTTTCTCTATCACAGAGTCAGGTGGCTCTCCTGACACACGGCGTAGAGAAAACTTTAAAAACACACATGGTATATATTCACTTATAAGTGGATATTAACCTAACATATATGTCCTCTGAAAGATTCTATCCAGTGGGGGAGTAGGACTGATACTGAGACTCACAGATGGAGGCTAAGCTGAGTGCTGAGGTTGAATGGAAGAGTAAGGTGACAGAAGGACCCAGAGGGGTCAGGAGTGTCACAAGGAGACAATCAAGGCCAATGGCCCTGCACAAACTGATGCACCAACCAAGGACACTGCAAGCAGAGAACTTAGACCCTCTGTTCAGATGTAGCCAATGGACAGCTCATTATCCATGTGTATGTGTGTGGACAGAGTGGGGACTGCCTTTGACATAAACTCTGGTTCCCAAGATTTAATCACTGCCCCTTGGCATGTGGTCTTGAGGGCACACAGAGGAAGGGGATGCAGACTATCCTGATAAGACCTGATAGGCTTAGGTCAGAAGGTGGGGGAAGAAGGCCCTTCCTGTCAGAGATACAGGGAAGGAGAATAGGGCAGAAGAAGGAGGGAGGGTGGAACAGAAGGTAAGAGTGAGACAACAATCAGGATGTAATGTGAATTAATAATGGTGATGATGATCATAATAATAGTAGTAATAACAACATGTCTAGGTCTAGAAAAGGTAGAGCCACACCCAATTCCAGAGCCAGCTTTTCACTAAAGAGAACAGCAAAAACAACTTTCATATTACCTACAGTCTAAAGACATTTGATTTTCCACTAAACAATACCATGCCCAGATATTAAAAGCTGGTTACATGATCTAAGCCATATAAAGTTGTATACAGAGCTTAATGAGCCATTCTTGCAGGACCTAAAAGATAGGAGTATTGAGGGTAATGCATAGTTTGAAGGTGACAGTACTAAGATTTCAGTGGACCTAAGATTTCAATAGAGTTCATGAAAAATTAAGCCAGAGGTTATTTGTGTAATATTTTGGTAAAACATCTTTTTTATTTTGCTGATGTCCTGAGAAATTAAGTAAGGCAGAAGTTATTTGACAAAATATTGATTGTTTCATAGATATTACTGATTCATTCACGACTACAGTGAAAAAGAGCAACAGGTGGTGTAAAAGTAATGGTAAGCTTGTAATTTTTAGAGAAAACATCACTGGATAGTTCCAGGTGACAATAATGTGCTGAATGAGATACAAATTTTCAAGGAGATTATTACCACTAAACAGGACGTCCTTTCTCTGCATTGGAAGCCTAGGGAGGTACTCTAAGGGAAGATACCATCCAGCTAAGACTGCACCTTTTGGAAGGAGTCTGAAAAGTGACTCTTAATCACAGGAAGAAACTTCATAGGGAACCTGCTACAAATGTGGTCTAAGCATGTCATTTTCCATCCCAATTTAGGAGCCAAACTTGGTGGAATTACCCATGTTCTACTTGAAACAATTTATTGAAACCAGAAAGATGCACAATTTAAACATCATTAATTCTTCTTCCTCCGATTCAATTCAGCACCATTGAAGCCATCCATCTTTAGCAGAGACAGTGTTCCGGTGAAGTGACTGGGACTCGATTTGCAGAAATAGCCCCAGCCTCAGCGCCAAAACTCACAGGTTTTCCAATATGTAAGAACCCAGCAAGCAGACAGACCTCCCTAACTTGGGTCAAGAAACCCAGTATTGGGATAGCTGATTTACAGCCTTCCCTTAGTGAGAGTAGGGTACCTGGGCTCCTGAGAAGTCTAGTGATTCTCAGGAGTGTAATCTGATGAAAGCCTCTGACTATTCCATGAGAATCACCTGCCAGGCAGAGACCATACCCACCAATCCAAAAGGCTTCCTGCTCAGGACTTTCCCACACCCTAAGAACTCCAGTGGGCTCCAGGACTACCATTCAACAACAGAAGCAACAAAATGGCTAAAGCAAGTGTAAAAATACAATCATCAAAAGCCAGAGCAGTATGGTGTCTCCAGAACCCAGGTTTCCAACAACAAGCATCCGTACATACCTTAACACAACTGAAACTCAAGAAAATGGCCTCAGGAAAATACAGTCAAACAGATTGAGGCCTATAGAGGAGAAATGAATAAAGCACTCAAAGAAATACAGAAAAATATAAAGAGATAGATGAAGAAATTGAACAAATCATTTAAAGAAATGATGGAAAATTCAAACAACTGATGGAAATCAACAAAAAGGTTTAAGATCTGAAGCTGGAAATAGAAACACTAAAGAAAGCACAAATTGAGGAAATCCTGGAAATTGAGAACTAAGGGAAGAAAACAGGAACTGCAGAGGTAAACATCAACAGAATATAAGACCTGGAGGGAAGAATCTCTGGTGTAGAAGACAAAATGGAAGAAATCAATGCATCCATCAAAGAAAATGTTAAATCTAAAAAATTTTTGAATGAAACATCCAATAAATAAAGGACACAAAAAACCCTCAAAATTGAAGAATAATAGGAATAAAAGAAGGAGAACATTACCAGCTCCATGGCCCAGAATATATTTTCAGTAAAACTTTAGAAGAACAACTCCCCAATATAAGCAAAGAGATGCCAATAAGCATAAAAGAGGATGACAAAACACTAAATAGATTAGATAAGAAAAGAAAATCCTCCCTCCATATAATAATCAATACATTAAATGTACAGAACAAAGAAAAAATGTTAAAAGCTGTGAGGAAATAAGGCCAAGTAACATATAATGGCAAACACATAAGACTTACACTGAGCTTCTCAGCGGAGACAATAAAATCCAGAAAGGCCTGGGTAGATGGCTTGAAAGCCCTAAGAAACCACAGATGCCAGTCCAGACTACTATACCAGAGATGGAGAAAACAGAGATGGATGAAATACAGAATATACTGGAAGGAAAACCCCAGCCGGAGGATATTAACTACACCAAAGAAAACACAGGAAATAACTTCACTGAAGCAAAACCAAAAGGAAAGAAAGACACAGATGCACTACACCCACCAACATCAAGATAAGGGAATTAGCAATCATTGGTCATTAATATCTCTCAACATCAATGGACTCAACTCTTCAGTGAAGAGACACAGGTTAACAGAAGGGACACATAAACAGGACCCAACATTCTGCTGCATACAAGAAATACACCTCAGCTGTAAAGATATACATCACCTGAGAGTAAAGGGCTTGAAAAGTGTTTTCCAAGCAAACAGGTTTAAGAAACAAGCCAATCTAATATCTAATAAAGTAGACTTTCAACTACAATTAATCAAAAGAGATAAAGAAGGACACTTTATACTCATCAAAGGAAAATTCCCCTAAGTTGACATCTTAGTTCTGATCATCTATGCCCAGAACACAAGGGCAACCTTATTTATAAATTAAACATTATTAGTGCTTAAATTGCAGATCAGAACCCACACACTAATAGTGGGAGACTTCAACGACTCCCTCTCACCAAACAATAGGTCAATGAAACAGAAGCTAAACTGAGAAATAATGACACTTTCAGATGTCATGAAACAAATGGCCCTAACAGATATCTACAGAACTTTCCACTCAAACACAAAACATTATGCCTTCTTTTCAGTACCTTACAGAACCTTCTGCAAAACTGACCAGACAGTAGGTCACAAAGCCAGCCTCAACAGATACAAGAAGATTAAAATAATACCTTGTATCCTGTCAGACTACCATGGACTAAAGCTGAACCTCGACAACCAGAGAAATAATGAAAAGCCTACACACACATGGAAAGTGAACAACTCTCTGCTCAATAAAAAGTGGGTCAGGAAAGAAATAAAAAAAAAAAGTAGGGACTGTGGAAAATCCAATGAAAATGAAGGTACCACATATCCAAAATATGGGACACAATGAAAGCAGTGCTAAGAGGAATTTTCTTTTTAGTTTTTTCATTTTATTTTTTACATATACATTTATATTAGTACACATATATACAGTAAACTACCTATATCAAGAAGAACCATGACACAATCAGGAATTATATAAATGTCACATTCTTAGTGTTTTAGTTATTTGTATTTGACAGTCTTGAAGAAAACAACTTTCCTATCATGGTACTCCTAAAATTCTGAATGGAAACCAATCTCCATCACATCATGTCATTATCTATTTAATACATATATCTAGACCTAAAAACATCTTAATTCCTAAGCAATTAAGCTTCATTGTAAAACTAAGTATCTGGTCTTTAAGTTCCTCAGAGATGTGAGAAGGAATAAATTTGATTATCTGAATATGCAGGGAGTATAGGTTAGTAGCTTTCCAAATGAAAAGATGATAGAGACAGTTTTCTACCTTAGTAGTCACCGAAAACTCTCTATAACATTGGAACATCTTCTTCAGCCTTCTGGCCCAATATATCTGACAGGCATACTCGCGAGTCAGAAACTAGTGAGGACTTGCTTAGCCTGGCCATTCACTCTGCCTGCATCCAAGCTTGCCCTCCTTTTTTTTAGGCAGAATTCTATCTGTGGTAGAAATGAGGACCTTTTGCCCAGTGACTAGTTTGCCACCTTTGATGCCCTCTCCATAAGGAGGTTCTTTGATGCTCATCATCATCTTTGAAGTAGGCTGGGTGTTGCCAGGAGTTAACCTGTCTTGTTGCCAGTGAATCTTTAAAATAATAAAAACATTCTTAAATGCCGTATTCTGCATGTCAGTGAGGTTTTTGAAGACCTTAGCTAACTATCCTACCTTATCTTTCTATAGATTCAGATCTGTTTGCTGCACCTAAGATGCATATTCTTGTGATAAAAGTAGACTAGTGATTGACATGACCATGATTTGATCAGCTAACAATTAACGTGTATAACTTATTTATCCTAAACAGCCTGCAATAGCACTTTCAATGCATGGAAATAAATCTTATAATTGAGTTATATGGGTACAATATATATATCTGCCTGTAATGAAGCCTAACTTGTCATGGTGAATGATAGCTTTGATGTGCTCTTGTATTTGGTTTGTGAATACTTTATTGAGTATTTTTGTATCAATGTTCATAAGAGAAATTGGTCTGAAATTCTTGTTCTTTGTTGGGTCTTTGTGAGTTTTAGGTATGAAAATTATTGTGGCCTCAGAGAATGAATTTGGTAATGTTCCACCCATTTCTATCTTTTGGAGTAGCTTGAAGAGTTATCAGTGTTGAAAAGAGATCCCCGCTGGGCGTGGTGGCGCACACCTTTAATCCCAGCACTCGTGAGGCAGAGGCAGGTGGATCACTGTGAGTTCAAGGCCAGCCTCATCTACAAAGTGAGTCCAGGATAGCCAACACTGCACAGGGAAACCCTGTCCAAAAAAAAAAAAAAAAAAAAAAAAAAAGGGAAAGAAAACAAAAGAGATCCCTAAATGAAATATGAAATCCCAGCTTAGAGCATAATGTCTAATTTCTGTGAAATAGGAGCTTAGAGGAGTTAAGCAATCTAAGGTCACTCAGAAACTATGTGATGTGCCAGATATGTAAATAAATTCTCAATTCTTAAACAAGTAAAGAAAAGAAAAAAAAAGAATAAAACTCTGAAGACAATTTTTAAAGAAATATTAAAACACGTTAATTTTTTTTTCCCATTGAAGAAGGATTGATGGGAAAGTTTTAGAATAAGGGCAGTTTTACAGGGGTTAGTCAATATAGAGCCATGAAGGAAAAGGAGAGGTAGCTGAGAGGCAGGACCATCTGGGATAGGTAGAGACAAAGTAGAAACCATATCTAAAATTCAAAATTTTCAACCTTGCTACAGTGATCGACCTTTAGAAATACTGATCACTTCTTCATAGCATCAAGCATTATCCTAACACTAAAAAAAAGTTAAAAATGATTTCACAAGTCAGCTCTTAAGTCTGCTCCGAGGTCCTGATCAATCAGCAGCAGTCTGAATACAACAAGATTTTTGTCATCTGCTTAAATATTTACTAAGATGAAGGTTCAAAGATTTGGTCAGTACCCAAGTATTTTCAGCTGTGCCTGACTGGACATTTTTTTTGTTAGGTGATTCTAATAAAGATCTTGCTTTGCTGGACTCTTGAAGTGCTTTCCTGTTTCAGAATCCAACATTGTGACTTATTACAAAATGCAGCTGGGAAGTGGCCGCTGCAGGAGGTGTACAAATAGCAAAACATATATTGTGATTTTAATGCCAGGGAGTCTTAATATGACAAATGGACGAGGTAGAAAATGATCATCTGTACTTATCTGTAATATCCTCTTGTTACAACTTTATAACTGTAGCTGCAAAGAGAAGAATACTGATCAGCAGGACAAGATAGATACAAGGCTAATGTGATTTTGAACGGAAGATGCTAGAAACAGTAGTCACCCATTCCCCCTCTTGAAAAAGCATTCTATCAAATATTTTAAGTGTGTTTTTGTGTGTGTGTGTGGAATACAGCTACATCTTTTTAAAAAAATCACCTGTTCAACCTATGTTTCACAGCACCAATCCAAAACAAGCAAGGTGTGTTTGGATGACCTGCAGTTCTGGCTCAGACTATGGAACTCTCCAAAGTCACTGTGGACCATTATGAAATAGCAAGGGTTGGGGAAGAAGTTCACAACCAAACATGTTTTTCATTCTCATAGTGGAAACAGGTGCAGAGCTCCGGGGAGAGGGGATCCCCAGAGCATGCGCATGAGAGGGGAATAGAACAATGAAAAGTCAGCAAATGCAAGGCAACCCTGGTTACAGTTACAGAGATATCTCTGCACTGTGACTTGCCCTCAGTTGTCTGGGCTTTGCTTCAGTCCGTGCCCTGGATGAGAACTAGTGTGTATGTTCAGGCCGAGAGCATGAAGTAACAGTAGGAAGCATCCGAGGAATGCGAGTTGTTCTCAGACATTGCTGAAGTCTGCGCCTGTTTCATGATCTAAGTCTGTATTCTCTTTGGATCAACCTAGATGCTGCACATTGTCTCTGTGTAGTGAACATCCTGACATGTTTTTTCTCTTGTTTTGTCTCATCTTCCTCCTGAAGTCTGTGCTTATATCAACGGAGCTGAATCCCTATAACTGTTCCAAGTACTGGAAGCCCAGCACCTACAGGGAAGCAGACGTAATTCTAGGTGCATTTATCCCCATGTACATCACAATGGAACTGACCCAAAAGATCAGTATACGTTTCAACAGAAATCCATATGTGCTATGGGAAATCTTTATGTGAGTACTTGTGTGAATGTGCTAAGGATGTCATGACCACAAGACAGCTCATGCTCTGCTGTATATATGGAATTCCATTGTGAATAATGAACTAGAGATAAATGTAAAAGACAGTGTCAATCATTCCTTCTTCTTTATGTGTCTACAAACATTTCCATTTCTCTTCCTCATACTTCTAGTCAGGAAGACATCAGAGAGAGAGAGGGAAACCACCAAATTTTGTGTCTGCTCCATGGTGTAATTTCATGGTCACTCTTATAAATGTTTAAACACATTAAATCAAGTATGTCAAGGAAAATGTCCACTCTGCTCACCTTTGTTTGGGCATGTAAATTTTTTATGTTTGAAAACCTGTTGTTGTTGTTGTTGTTTTTTTTTTTTTCACAAACTTGGAGAGTTTTTGCTAAAGTGAAATTGAATATCTCCACCTCCTTAGTACAAATCTTAGCATCTCCTGTTCCATATTCTCTGGCTTTAGTCTCTTTACAGTATCTCAGAGTTTGGACACTGTGGTTACAATTACATATCTTGTTTCTCACCTAGGTGTTTCTAGATGCTTGTTGTTTAGAAGAGTTAGTAGAGATATAGGTGAGTTCTTAGGCACTTATAAACTTAGAAATATTTCTGTAAGTCAATTAATGTCAACCTGAATAGACTTTTATGATTCTGGATTTATAAACCTTTGTCAAATATTTAATGTTAGTAAGTAATACTTCTCACATTCAGAAATTTTATCCCAGTAACATACACACTATGCTATTGCAGACCTATTTTTTCTAAAAATGATTTGAATTTAAGTTGCACATAAGCATACTGTAGTTTTTAGCTATCAACAATCTTTTATTACAAAATTTAACCTGACATTTTGTTAAAGATTTACAAATATTGAAATCACACCCTAAAAGAATTTACAAATCTTGAGATATGGAAAGTATACAAAATAGTCCTAGAAGTCTTGAAATTAATTTTATACCTTAACTGAATATTTTTACTCCATTAATTTATTTATGATGTCCCTTTCCATCCTAATTACAGCTCCCCGTTCTCCTCCAGTCTCTCCTTTCACTCGCCAGTACACCTCATTCGCCCCTCTTCTTCTCCTTACAAAGAGGCAGGTCCTATATGGGTACCAATCAGCCCTGGAACAGTTAGTTGCTACAGGTTCAGGATCATCCTTTCCCACTGAAGCCGGACAATTCAGCCTAGCAATGGAAATGGGATCCAAAAGCAGACCTCAGATTGCAAAATGTTCAAGTCTGTAAGAGTAGGAAATTTTTGGACAGTTAAAGAAACACCAAAAATGAAAACATAAGATTAGCAGCCATATCCATTTTGGGAATAGTTTGCTTTTGAGGTATTATACAAACTGTTTTTCCCATGCTTTTCTGCCTTGTTCTCCTCCTTGCCATGTGTTCCATTGGGCAATCTGACATAGGGGATATTTGGGAAAAAAAAAAACTATTAAATAGAATGCTTAGTTCTGGAGGTGAAAGGCTGAAACCCAGTTCAGAGCCACCTTATTTACAGAATAGAACAGCAAAAGACAATTATTCTAATAATTCGCTCATATATTGCATTGTGATGGCAATTTTCCCTTACCTCCCCCTTTTCAGAGTCTTTTCACATCTCCAGATCCACACTCCCTGCGCCTCATCTCAGAAAAGAACAGGTCCCAGAGGTCCATCAGCACTGCATAAGATGCTCCAATAAGGCAAGGAGCATACCATAACACCAAGGCTGGAAAACATAGGCAAAAAGTCAGAGACATTCCCAGGAATCACTATTAGAAATCTCACAGGAACTCTAAGCTTCTCCACCATAGTATATATGCAGAAGTCCTAGGTCAGACCCCCACAGGTCCCATAATTCCTAGTCTGTGGGCAGTGTCTCTATACCTCTGGTTCTTCTAATCCTTCCTCCCGTTCATCACAGAGCTCCACAGTTGTGTGTGTGGCTGTAGGACTCTGCATCTTCTCTCATTAGTTGCTGGATGAAGTCTCTCTGGCATATGATGATGATTACGCCAGAATCCAGTCCCAGACCTCACTGAACACAAGACAAACTGTAGTTTAAATTTTTGTGGCTGAGTTGATATCCCAAGCCTCCATTTAAGAACTTGCCTTGGTATAGAAGATGGTAGATTCAGGGTTTGTGTATTACTAGTAGCATTAGTAGTGTTACTAGAAGAATTTTCAAGGGTTAATCTAGTAGATTCCATGGAGTTTCAATTGCAAGAGATTTTAATCTGTTTATTAGTGATAATATAATAAAAATTACATATAAGAATTAACATAGAAAAAAAAAGAATTAACATAGGTGCTACAAAATTTCTACAGTAATGTATGTAGTCATTTTCATATATTCTCAGGAAAGACAAATATGGAAAATATTGTAGGTACCTTTCTATATTTTTGAGAGCCTCCAAACTAACTTCATAGGGACTCTACCGGTTTGCTTTCCCCTAAAATCAAATATATGCCAATATTTGTTCTTATTTTTGTTATTGCATAAGTTGAAATCTCAAAAAACTTTTAAACTCATGGGTAGATTGGAGACAGGTGTGGCTAGGAATAGGGTTTCCAGGACAGGATTGTGGTTATAGTAGTGAAATCTTGAAGGAAACAATTTAAACTGTGGGATATTTCTGAGGCAAGTAAGGAACTTCTTGCAGTGATTGTTAAGGATAATGAATCCCTTTAAAATATTTCTCAGTCATTTGTATTTCATCTTTTCTAAACTCTTCATTTTCTTCCATGGGTCTTAAATTAGGTTTTGTTTTCTCTAGTTTCAAGCCAACCTTTCTTTATAGGGCATTGGGGCATCTGTTAGCTGTCATCTCAACGTATCTGGCTTGGGGTCAGGTGAGAATGTTTGAGATGCAGTCTTGAGGCTACTTACTGATGATGTGTGAGTGAGAATTTCTAGATTGTCAGAGTTTTTTTTTTAAGCCTCTTAAGACAATAATAAACCCTTTCAGGAGTTGACTGGTTCTTACTGCCCAACCTGACGAGATATCCTGACATCAGATGTCTGTGACAGAATTCCTTTAGTAATTCTAGGTGGTAAGTGATGGTGGTTAAATAGTGTGGGGTGGTGCTACATGTGGGATGTCATCAGGGATCCAGAGGCATGAAGAGGAGGTGGACCCACTATTCCTGGATAACATACTATAGTAACCCAAAATGTGTCTATTGTGACCTGAATCAGGATCCTCCACAGGACCGGGAAGTATTCATAACATTGAGTCATTTATCAAGCCTCTGAAATACTATTTTACACAGGTTTGTTTGTTTTTATTTTGTGTATTTGCTTATCTTCTACTTCTTGAATATGTGTAAATGCCACATGTGTGCCTGGTGCTCACAGACGACAGAAGGAGACCTTATGATCCTGTGTATACTGAGGACAGATGCTAACTTTCCTTCAAGGGGAGGGGGCAATGTGGCTAGATGCTTGGCCATCTGTCTATGCCACAAAGCAACACTTTAATGCTAGAAGTGCATATAAACAGACTTGTTGCAATTTTTATAAGTGACTGTGAAATTGAATGATTGTAAAATAGAAGCACATGAAGCTCATATTTACATTCCTGATGAACATCTTAGTCACTCTTCAGAATCAAAATACAGGAACAGAAACAGCATTAGCACTCCCACACTCAACAGTTATTGGACACAGACAAGCGACACTTGAACTCACAAACGCACTGCAAGAAAACAATTACCAGAAATAATTCAATTTCTGAATTCAGGAGTGAGACCGTGCTGTTCCTGAGTTGTTGTGTCTCAATCACACAAGCTTTACATGTCTAGGAGAAGCCAAGCTAAGACCTCTGTTTTCCTAAATTTGATAAAGAGTTTGGGAGAAAAATGGACTGACTGTACTCATCACTCTGTTCCTCTGGTTTAGGTTCAGATGGAAAAACTATCAATATATGCTGACCTTATACTTTGCCATTGAGGAGATCAATAAGGACTCACACCTGCTCCCCAATGTGACCTTGGGTTTCCACATCTACAATGCTTTTCTTTCTAACCTAAAAACCTTGGAGGGTCCTCTGATGTGGCTGTCTGGAAGGAGTGAGTATATCTGTAACTACAAATGCAAAACTCAACACAAAGCTCTAGGAGTTCTTTCAGGAACCATGCCTGAATTTTCTGCTGCAATTGGAACACTTTTGGAACTCTACAAAGTCCCACAAGTAAGTTAGGAAAGTATTTTTTCTATAATCACATAGCAAATCTGACCAATAAAAAACAGATATGTGGTTTCTATTTACTGTAGGCAGATTTAAAATAACAGAGAATGAATTGTCTTGATATGGCAATAATTAACAGTGTAAAGAACATGATGAAAAGCATGAGAGGTAAACTCTGAGTATTTCTAAGCCATCAGGTAGTAGTAATTATGATTCTATCTCCAAATACTGGAAAATATAGTATGGATTCTCAGGCTGCACTTGCTCATAGGTCAAAGTCTATTACACAGATATGTAACTAAGCAAGCTAAATGTAAACATGTCATAATTCATACAGGGTGACAACTCCTAATACATAGACACTCATAATCACCTATTTTGCTTCTTTAGGTCACATATGGACCTTTTGATACTGTGCTAAGTGACAAAGGTACATTCCCATCCCTTTATCAGATGTCTCCTAAAGACAGAGCTGTAACCCAAACTGTCATCTCTTTACTGCTACACTTTGGCTGGAAGTGGGTGGGGCTTTTTGTGGCTGATGATCTGAAAGGAAAAGCGTTCCTTTCTCAGCTTAAAGCTGAGATGACTTCAGAAGATATCTGTGTGGCTTTTACACAAATAATCCCAGTTAATTGGAACTCTGGGGAAAAACATAGAGCTGGTATTGTGAACTTGAACCAATACACAGAAGTAAATGTAGAGGTATTCTATGGTGATGTAGATGACCTCCTTGTTTTCTGCCTTCAAAATAATGTATTTTTAAAAGGAAAGAAAGTGTGGATCATGGCAAAGCAACACTTTACATATTTAGAGACTATATTCAATGAAAAGAATGATTGGATAAACATTTTCAGAGGAAGCTTCTCATTTTCAAAGAAGAGAATGATCCCTGGCTTCAAGAACTTTCTTGAGGCTCTTATTCCATCCCAGTACCCAGGAGATTTATATTTCTATAAATTCTGGGTTGACAATTTTTATTGTTCTCCTCCTGATTTGCTATGTGGAAATCCTATACCCTGTCCATCAAACATTTCTCTAAAGCGTAAGCAAGAAAACCATGATGTGATGACTATTTCTGAGCCCAGCTATTCCATATGGAATGCAGTGTATGCAGTGGCCCATGCCCTCCATAACATGCTGTTGTACAAAACAGAACTGGGATCTCATGAAGACATAAGCAACAGCCAGCTTCTACCATGGCAGGTAAGCCTCCCTCGTAAGCAAGGGAAGCATCAGTAATGTAAATTATTAGTATGTAATTTACTGTGGTCAAGAAATTAACACATTTTCATCTTATATATTAAAGGTATAAATTAATATGGAAAAGGGTTCTCTCCTAGTGTATGTGTATATATCTGTAATTATCTTAGATTATTTTGGGACTAAAAGCAGATTTGAAGACATTACATTTGAATGAATTTCAACAATGTTTCCTAGTGTGGTAAAATTTTGTAAGACATAAATATAATCAATGCCAAAATATTGGAAGTTCAATAAACAAAATTTGTATATTTTCATGGAGTATGTCCATTGCCATCAGATACAGATATATTGACTATGTCCAAAGCTTCTATTTCACATAAAATGCAATCTGTAGCTTATAACACGAGACCATGCTTAGAATTTTTTGTGAAAAAAGGAGCCTGTTCTAGAGTCATAAGTAAGTGAATAGTAATTGCCTTTACAAATTAGTCTCAATTAGGTAAAATGAAGAAAAACCAAGACTGTGCTTACATTATTAAATGTTAAAACACAGACTGTGCTAATGAGCCTAGGCCATATCTTCATAATAAACGGACATGTTTGGGGCTTAAAACAATAAGATATAAACCTAGAACACATTTATACACATGAGCCCCAATGATGACTTTCAAATAAGGTATCATCAAGAATATTGAAGAACAGGCCAATTGAACTTTTAATTTAATCAAAGATAGATGAATACAAAATAAATTTGAGATATACAGTGTAATATGTAGTTCTGAACATAATGGAAAGCAATAACATTTGACATATACATTGATACAGTTTGTGAACATGACTTCCCAGAGATGTGATATTAGGTCAGTTAGTGTGTCCCTTGTATGAATAATTAAGAACAGTTCTTTAATAACAGGAGTTGTAATTAGGTAAAACAACATTTATTCTCAGAAGTTGAATTATTAAGCCATTGTATTAAGTCAGGTATGTAATTACAGCATGTTGGGGCAAGGGATGACTCAGCAGTCAAGAGCATTTGCTGCTCTTGCATACGACATGAGTTAGGTTGTAAGCACACACATTATGGCACACAGTTGCCATTAAATCCAGTTACAAGGAACATGGCATACATGGCTGCCCCATGTGTTTACAAGGCATACACTCTGTATACATATGTACATACATTGGGGCAATAAACAAATTAAAAATAACACAAATATATGGGCCACAGTTTTCTCAGTGGTTAGAAATACTTGTTGCTCTTTAGAAGTCCCAGGTTCTATTCCTGATACACAGATAAAATGTTACAACTGTCTGTAACTACACTTTGGGGAGACATGCATTCTTCTGGCCTTCAAAGGATCCAGGCATGTCTGCAGTACACATAGACACATGCAGGAAGAACATTCTTTAAAAAAAAAAGCAGAATAAATTAATCTAAAATAAAAGGAAATGTTTTTAAGCCTCAATTTAAAGCACAGAAAACTTAGACATAATTTTGTCTCACATACTGTGCATATCAAAGTTGGAAGTCAAATGTGACCCAAACGAAATCAAAGAGGAAAGAAGGACGTCTGTGGTTCTCTTTTCAGTTAAGTACAACTGTCAGGCACATTTTGTGCATATTCAATACACATTTTTCGTGACTTTGAAGCTTTGCTTAAACGCCTACTAATATCACACCCAGTAACCCTCTATATCTGCATAACTAGCTATGACTGTCTAACTAACTAAAAACATACACACATGTTCACTGTGTGGCATGAAATGGGCATGTCTTACTACTTATGAACGCACTGCGATAATGCTGTGTACAGCTTTACTCAATTTTTATGCTAAAATAGGAAAAAAAAATTTCTGGTGTTAGGGAAAGACACGGGACATTTTTCCAACTAAGAACGTGCTCCATACTATGCTAGGTCCCAGCCCTTAGAGAACACATCTACTTGTGCTCAGTAATTCTCGCATTGCTGTCATGGGGAGAAATGTTCATTTCAGTAAAAGAATTGAGGAGACACCTAAAGAAACGAAGACTTTTCCAAAAGAAAGCCATGTCAGAGAGAGAGGTAAAATAAAAAAAAAATTTTAAAAGAGCATCCACCTGTAATTTGTATGAACCACTCCTATCCAAATGATGTCTCTCTTCAGCTGCACCACTTTCTGAGGACAATCCAAGTTACAAACGCTGCTGGAGATGAAATAAGCTTTGATAAGAATAATAATATTATGGAAAAATATGATATACAGAACTTTATGGAATATACTAATTACACCTCATTACTAGTTAAAGTAGGAGAGTTTGTCTCTAAGAGTCCACAAGATCAAGGCTTTTTTATCAATGAAGTTCTGATTAAATGGCCAAGCAACTTCAATCAGGTCTGGAAATTTTCAACATTTAACTTGTAGAGAAATTTTCGTAAAGGATTATTAAAATTGATTGATATATCTTGGAAAATTTTAAGTAATTATTATATTTTAAGTTCTTAGCTTTATTGTGATTGTGAGCTTGTACATGTGAGCACATGTTATTGTTAAGAACACAGACGACACTGGTTATCTTCTACAGTTTCTCTCTCATTTGTTTTCAAACAGGATATCTCTCTGAAAGCCTTGCTTTATGATTTTGCTGTACTCAGTGGACAGCATTACGTAGGCTCTCTCTATCTTCATGATCACAAAGTTTGGATGGCAGATTATATTTTTTGTCTACATCCAACTTTTGTTTCCATCCCTTCAGGATGATCAAACTCAGGTTTTCATGCTTCTTTGGCAAGCATGTTAAATACTAAACCTTCTCTTTATTTGTGTTGGATGACTGTAAATCAGAAATAAACCATTAGAATGATGTTAATTGAATTTGAATGTGTGTGTTCATTAATGATGCAGTGAATAAGTGCTTATGGTTATATAGGTGTGTGTGTTCTTATGTATATACATTCACTGCACAAAAACATATTTATATTATTCATATATTGGTATTATACATGCATGCTGATGCTAAGTTAATCATTCCATTAACACAACTCAACTCAAGCATATCAATATTTTTATTATGTTGTGAGTTAGCATAAACAAGAAATAAATTATGTATTTTTGACAAGTCATTTGTGTAAGAAATGTATATGAGCTGCCCAATATCTGTGTTAGGAACTGTTCTGAGTTTTCTCTGTAAGAGCAGCATGGATTTTTAACTGCTGAGCCAGCTCTCCAGTCCCATCTTCCTGTTAATCTGTAGATATTTAGGGTACAGAAACTGAGTCTAAATCAAGGCAGAAAAGAGGTCTAAGGAAAGAAAGAAATATGCCTGTCCTACACAATTTCTAAAATATAACAAACTAAAGTTGTGTTAGAAGTTTAGTAGTTCATGTGATTAAGAATGCAATTGGTGAAAATCCTAAGTGATAGCATCACTATTATTTGAATGAAAAGGCATCGAACCAGTCTTAGCATTTAGAGTCCCGGTCGAAAGTCACAGCTACGGTTCATGAGTCAGTGTCTACAAAGTATTAGGAGAAGCAGTGACCATCCAGCCACATTATCTTTCATGAAAAAAATTGAACTTCGTCCTGCACTTGAATCAGATGCATGAGTGTTACTGCGTGATTGGAACTATAAAGGTAGAAATGGATGAGGCAAGAGTGACTAGGTTTTTGGGCTGCCACCCAACTGTTCCCATTCCATGATCCTACAACGAGGAGTTCTGGCTTGCCGCCTCACAGCAGAGAATATATGAATATTCTACATGGTTCACAAACACTATGCTGATGTGAGTCACAATTTGGTTGCTATAAAGGAGTGTTGAACATTAAGCATTGGGAAGTAGACTAACTACAAATGTACATTCTATGCTCCCATGTAAGAACCTCACAGTTCTTTAGGATATGTACATTTATGTTGGTTAGCTTAAAATATTTTAAATAATGTGCAATATTATGACCTGTTTTTTGTGTTGCCCTCAGACTCCTCAATCTGTATGTACACAGAGCTGTGGTCCAGGATTCTGGAAAGTTCTACAAGAAGGAAGACCTGTCTGCTGTTTTTCTTGTGGATTTTGTCCAGAGGGGCACATTTCCAACCAGACAGGTTCAAAATATTATTGTTTCTCTAACTGCTTCAGAATGCAGGAGAAAACTAAGAAATAACTTTGTTGTCATAATGCAGTGCTGTTCTCCACATCTCTTTCACTCATCCCCATACCCATTAGTAATCACTGCAGATGCCATGCAATTAGTGGAAGTTCTCCTGTTATTGTGACATCTGTACCCTCCTTCTAGAACATGATTTTCCTGCAAGAAATTGTAATCTCAAATCTTGCAGTAATAATATAGGCTACCCATTAAATGTGAGCGCTCCAGTCATCCAGGATCACTTTGTATCTTGAATAATCAAGGCTAATAATTCTTCCCTGAAAACAAAACCCAAGGACAAGGAGATGTGGGACTTTTCTTTAAATACAATACAATTGGTATTACATTTACAACATTTACGGTTGTCATTTTGAATATCAAGAACAGTAGGAAATATACCGCTTTGTAAATGAATATATGCCTGCCTGTAGATCTTTGTGGTCAACCATAAGATAACATATACAAATAATATTATATGGGCTGAGCATGTTTATTGATGAATACAAACACAGACACAGACACATACACACAAAACAGAAATACAATATTTAATGCAATGAGACCATGAATTTTGTGACAAGTATAAGGCAGGTCCAGGAGAAGGTTTAGAGATAACAAGAAGAGGGAAAAGAAGATAATTATG
This sequence comes from Acomys russatus, assembly GCF_903995435.1. Taxonomy (NCBI): domain Eukaryota; kingdom Metazoa; phylum Chordata; class Mammalia; order Rodentia; family Muridae; genus Acomys; species Acomys russatus. The sequence continues at coordinate 30,144,316 of NC_067155.1, forward strand.
TTATAATTAAAAATTTTTAAAAACCTACTAAAAATCTAAAACAGAAGGAAAATACAACATTCTGATAATAATGACAATGTACTATTTAAATAGTATCTTTAAAAAGGCCAACCCTTAAACAACTATAAAACAAAAAGAGAACTCTATTGCAAACAGCAAAAAGTTGAAAGATTAATTAAATATTTTTATTTTCCATAATATCTAATGCCATTATACATTAAATTCCTTGCAAAGTGCTATGTTATTGTCCCCATTGTAGTGGAATTAACTTTTGTTTCCAATTACAAAGAATAATTAACAGATATCTGCAGGTAAAAATAAGATTTTAAAAATATACCTGTTATTTTTCATAGTGTATCTTATCTTCTTCCTGACTGTAACCCCCCCTCTATCTGTGTGTATGTTTGTGTGTGTAGATTGTGTTGTAACTCCCATTCTCCACAGAGCAATCTAAGGACTATGCTGATTCTTAAAGTACATCTTGCAATACATATTTGGGTTTCTTGGATTTGCTTTCATTTTATTTTGGAATATTAGTATAATTGTTTTATTTCTCATTTTCTTTCCTTCCATGTGAAACATCTCATATACACGACATAGCACTTTCGGACTGTGTGGAATGTGTTCTTAGGGCTGACTCTTTGTTACTGACTGTTTCCTGATGTGCTCTCCCCTGGTGAAAATCATTTGTGCCTCTCTCAGAATTGCTTAGTTGTCTCTTGTTCTTTGCATAGGCTTGAGGCCTTGTGGCCATTCTCCTGAGCAATTTGTCATGTCTGTTGCTGTTCTCCCAGTGCAGTTGCCAAGGTTTAGTCAGTCAGGCTGATGAGCGTTATGGGAGGATCTTCTGATGTTACGAGGAGATGCAATCTCAGAGGAAATTCTCTGGTCCTCCTATTCCACTTTTTAATCTATAGTGTTCCATAAGCCTTAGGTGTGAGAGGTGTATCCGCTGGAGCTGTCCTCCACACTGCTGTGTTTTCATTGCTCCGTAATGGTTTACAAGAATGGTTGGCAAACAGAAGTTTCCTTGTTGAGGGTTAAAAAACTTATCTGTGGGTATAAAGACAAATGTTTCTAGATTCTTTTATGTATTGTGTAGACTTAGTAGATGAGTGGTTTTAGTTTTTCTTCCAAAACTATGACTTTACTAGCACTGAATACTTAGGTTTCAGGTAGAGTCATGTCTTCCCTATGTTAACCTGTTAGTGAATCCAATGTAGGGAGATGTTGGTTACTGCCAAAGAATGCACAGCAATCCTGCACCCTTAGTTTTTTCTGCCATGCTGGTTATTGATATGGTTCATAGTTGTATGAGCTGGTTAGACTGTTGGTTGCCTCTCCTTTTTTGAATGCTTACATGATGTCTTCTGTTACAGTGAAACTAGATCTCTAGGTAAAGTCCTCAGGTCAGTTCCAGCTCATGGGTCTCACGACCCTGATTCTGATATACATGATATATTTTGCAGTAGGGACTGACTTACCTTCACCCTCTACAGAACAAACAAGCCAATAGCAATAAATACTGTGTATTAGGAGTTTCTTAGATTCCTGGCCAAACACTCAAAAAAAAAAAAAAAAAAAAAGATTTTGATGTCTGATACTGGAGGTTTTACAAGAAGCCCTAGTTATGGATGGAACAATATCACCCCAGATGAGAAAGATTTACTAAATATATGTATGTATACATATAAAGATAATTAAGTTTATTGTGAGGAGATTTTAGGTAAATAGTAATCTTGTGAGTTTTTTGTCAATTTCAGACATCTGTATTGATATTTTACACACCTCCCTCCTTCATTTGCACAACCCCTCCTTCCTTAAACCAACCGGCTTCCACCCACTTTCCCTATCAGACCACTTATTTTTTGAAGCATATTTACTGTTGTTTCATTCTCTTCCTACTTATTTCCCTGTGTTGCCACCACAATGAGATTTTACTTCTTTTGCATTTTCTCCTGTTGGTCGGTTCTTCCTTGCTATTCCACTCTCTCTTTAACACAGGCCCCTGCTCTTGCAATGGTCCTGTTTACTTTCTTATCTTTTGCATTTTCTCCAAGATATGTACTCACATTTGAGGATTTGGAGCTTAGATATTAAAGAATATGTGGGGCCTGGAGAGATGGCTCAGTAGTTAAGAGCGCCACCTGCTCTTCCAAAGGTCCTGAGTTCAATTCCGAGCAACCACATGGTGGCTCACAACTATCTAATGTAATCTGATATCCTCTTCTGCAGATAAAGCACTCATATGCAATAAATAAAATAAATAAATCTTAAAAAAAAGAATATGTGATATTTGTCTTTGATTCTGGGCTTAATCATGCAATATGATCTTTTCTAGTTTCATACATAAACCCAGAGACGTCAGGATTTTATTTATTTACACATTAGAAAGATTGGCTATAGATCTTTTTGCAATGTATGGAAGAACTCTGCTGTAACTTCATCTAGACACAGACTTTTTGAAACCTTTAATCCCTTCTTTCTTTTTTGGTAGGGAGATTTTCTTATTGTTTGAGTTGCAGTAAGGCTATGCACATCTTCTCCTATGGAGGATACACAGGAGAGTCCAGTTCGTGTAAAGGAATTAAATAGCAGGCAAAATAGTCAGAGACAGACCCCGTTCTTGTTGTTAGGTGTCCCCCATGAAAACTAAGCTAAACAACTATTACACATGGTTAGAAAGCCAAGATCCACCCCATGCATGATCTCTGACAGGTTTTTCATTCTCTGTGCACCTGTGCCAGGGGCATCTTTGGAGAGCTTCCCCAGAGTGAAGAAAAGAGTCAGAGGGTCTTTGCTAACAGAGTGGTCCTCAGAGATTATAAAGGGGAGAGGGGAGGTCCAAGCACGATGGTTAGGGGAGTCTCACAACTTTATTATTACTGCTCCAATTCTAATTTTTTTTTCTTTTTCTTTTTTTTTTTATTAATTTATTCTTGTTACATCTCAATGTTTATCCCATCCCTTGTATCCTCCCATTCCTCCACCCCCCCCCCATTTTCCCATTATTCCCCTCCCCTATGACTGTTCCTGAGGGGGATTACCTCCCCCTGTATATGCTCATAGGGTATCAAGTCTCTTCTTGGCTACCAGCTGTCCTTCCTCTGAGTGCCACCAGGTCTCCCCCTCCAGGGGACATGGTCAAATGTGAGGCACCAGAGTACGTGAGAAAGTCATATCCCACTCTCCACTCAACTGTGGAGAATATTCTGACCATTGGCTAGATCTGGGAAGGAGTTTAAAGTTTACCTCCTGTATCCAATTCTAATTTAAAAATCTAAACAATGTCTCCTCCAAGAAAAACTCATTTGATATATGACATCCAGCTTTAAGGCTGGCTATGTTTATTCTATAAGAGCGCTCTAAACCAAAAGTACCTGTATCAGTCTTTTTATGAATAGTCAATACTAATAACTAACTCTTTTTACTCTTTGTATATTCATTTATGCTATAAAGTATGAAAGATTATTTTAGTCAGACTATGTTATTTACTATGATTTATTCCTTGAGGAGCGTACATTGTATTACTTCCTACTTCAAAATGCTTTTCCAGAGAGCGCTAGGCCTATAATAAGGGGAAACATTAAATGTATAACCTAAACCTAAAATTAGAACAAATCCCACAATTATTTATGAATTAATACAAAAAGAAAAGGTGTCCTGCACTGAGTCTAAGGATGTCAAAGAGTATAAAAATTTATTTGGAATTCCTTCACCTGAGAAAGATTGGTCTGACCTTATAGCTGCAATTTGCTGATGAAAGTGTTGCACACTCTTTGTCAAATCAGGATTATTTCCTAGGCCAAGGATCTGAGATCTAACTTGTTCTCACCATACCTTAGGAGAATTACCCAGAAGTGGGTTAACAAATTTCAACTTAATTCATGAGCAACCAAAATAAAAAAATAAAAACTTATCAGCGTATGGTGGTAGAATCAGCCATGTGTATTTTGATATGCTGACGTGAACAAAAAACATTGTACACATGTTTAGAAGCTCAAAGAATGAATAAAATCAAATAAATTTAAAATCTCTTTGTGGATTCCATGACAATTTTCTTTATCTGTACAGAGTAATCAGGATTTCACTTTCACTCCCTTACAAAAACAAGAATAAACTTGTGAGCAGAAGGCTTATTCTTAAGTAAACAAGATGAATAACACAAATGGGATTTATAAATATTTCATGTTCTTGGAACTATCAAGAAGTAGAATATTCCAGGTTACCGATATTGAAAAATAGTCTTGATGAGCTGAATATGAAATGAGTAAATAATTGTGTAAGCTGAAATGTTGACTCACTTCCTCCCCACAGATCTTCAGAAATGCATCCCTTGCCAAAGACAAGAGTACCCAAACCCTGAGAGAAACCACTGCCTGCCCAAATCAGTGACCTTCCTGTCCTTCGAGGATCCTCTGGGCATGGCTCTGGCCTGCATAGCTCTGGGCTTCTGTGTCATCACAGCTATAGTGTTGGGGATCTTTCTCAAGCACCAAGACTCACCCATTGTTAAGGCCAATAACAGAACTCTCAGCTACATTCTGCTCATCTCCATCCTCCTTTGCTTCCTCTGTCCCTTTCTCTTCCTTGGCCGCCCAAACACAGCCGCATGTATACTGCAACAAATTGCATTTTCACTTGTGTTCACACTGGCTCTTTCCACTGTTTTGGCCAAAACTATAACTGTAATTATGGCTTTTAGGGTCATGAAACCAGGAAGGACAATGAGAAGGTTGTTTGTCTCAGGCATCTATAACTCTGTCATCCCCATCTGTCTCCTGATCCAATTTATGCTCTGTGGAGTCTGGCTGGGAACTTCACCTCCCTATATCGACACAGATGCACACTCTGAACATGCTCATGTCATCCTTTTATGCAACAAGGGCTCAGTTACTGCTTTCTACTGTGTGCTAGCATACTTAGGGACCCTGGCCTTAGGGAGTTACACTGTGGCTTTCCTGGTGAGGAATCTCCCTGACACTTTCAATGAAGCCAAGTTCCTGACATTCAGCATGCTGCTGTTCATGAGTGTTTGGGTCACCTTCCTCCCTGTCTACCACAGCACCAAGGGCAAAGCCATGGTGGCTGTGGAGGTCTTTTCCATCTTGTCTTCCAGTGCAGGTCTGCTAGGGTGCATCTTTTTCCCAAAGTGCTACATTATTCTCCTAAGACCCGATAAGAACTCTTTGAGATGCTTTAAAAACAAGAGACATCATATAAAAAATTATCATTTTGATGAGTTAATTTAGTCTCTACAACAAAACCGGTCATAATACTAAAATTGAATTATTTACCTACCTTTTCAGAAATGTATATTTAAACAAAAAATAAGGGCCTTTTGCTTCACAGACTCAGACATGGCATTTCAAAATAGAAGCTACTGCTGAAAATACATTTTAATAAGATATGCATGGTACTTATTAATTTGTGGATAATATAAATATTTATAACTTAATTACACAACACTAATTGCGATAAATAATACATAAGCTAAATATTTGCTCTCTTTGTCCATTTTTAGTGTATAAGGGCTTTGCTTGTCATTTGAGATTCTTTTATGGAACAGGTATAGAATATCTATACTATGAATTATCTACACAACAATACTTCTAATGACTCTAAGTACAGAAATGCAGTTTAAATGGACAATATACAACAGTCACTTTAATAAACCAGAGTAATGTCCACATAACATCCTCATATTAGCATCAGGCAAGTAGAGATCATCATTCACCATATAATATTTTCTTTACAACAATTATAATGACAGAAAAACCACAATCAATCACAGTCATAATTCTGGAAATCAGTCACCCCTGATACACCTACAAAACAATCCCCGCATCTAAAGTTCAGAGAACAAGCAGAACAACGGTCAACATGATTACAAAAAGCAGAGGATCAGAGTTTGCTGTCAAAGTGTGCTTCCTCATACTGTCTCCTGTTATAACCATAAGACTTTACCAACACACCTACATACACACAAAACAATCCAGATAACGCTAACACACATACCAAAGTGCTCCAGGAAGAAGCCACAGGTTTCAAATTCTACAGAGAATTAGTAAAGCCTGAAAGTGGGAAAAATAGTCTTTTCCAGAAAGGAGCACAACAACCTGTTAATTATTAACCACCAAACAATCATCTTTGAAAATGTACATACAAAAAAAACATCATTAGACTGAGCAGCTTATATTACGCTAACAAATAATGCGAAAAGAGCATGAATTTGAAAGAGAGACAGGAGAGATGTTCGGGAAGGTTTGGAGGGAGGACATAAGAAGGCAGAAAATGATGTCACTACATTATGGTCTCAAAAATGAACTAAATATTAGTTTATGATTTCAAAATAAATTATTATTCAATATTCAAAACAATAGAGTTTTCTGGTGAATGGATGATGCTAGGAAAATTCATACTGTCTGAGGTAATTGAGACACAGAAAGACAAACCTTGCATTTTCTCTCTCTTCTGAATTTCCTAACTAAAAATTTGAGCTTGTGTACACTCAGGTGTGAATCCATACCTTGCGGTAGTTTAAAAAACCAGGAAAGTAAAAGTGATGATTTCCAGTTGGAAATGGAGTTTTTCTGGGAGCAGTAGGAAGTAGAAAGCTATAAGAGATTTGAACGAGGAAATGAGAAAACATGATGGGGTTATAATAATTAGGAAAGATAGAGAAATAAAGGAGGGAGGATATCTGAAAAACTATTATGTAATCATACTAATAGTTATGTACCTAAAATATTTCTAGTACTTTTATGTTTGGGTACAAAAATAAATTTTAGTTTAAATGGAACTTTGCCAGCTGTGATGATAATGGTCAGGCCATCTGACTGAAACTCCGACACCAGGTGTTAGAAGTCCACTTTTGAGTTATCGATAAGGTTTGTCTAAGAGGCTCCTCAAACATTTTATGCTATTGTTATTGACCCCTTTTTCCCAAATGTGGAAGGTATAGTCCTACAGCTGAGGACAACGTGCACTTCAGACACAAGCCTAGAGACATCTTAGCTGAAACTGACTTGAACACACCCACCCTGATGACTAGCATTCACTTATCAGAAGTTGCCATTCAGGGTTCCAAAAGGAGGGAATCAAGCAACACTCCTCACTTGATTTGATGCCTATGAACCACAACTATAGTCAGCATCACACAATAACCCTAAGGAAGAAGCAGTGGCACACATACCTTGCAGAAACCAACTGGCAGGATTCCTAATGCCATTCCTCCTGCATTAGAAACCTCTCTCTGTAATTGAGAGGGAAGGGGTAGAAACACTGCAAGACACAGAGGATCAGGGACTTTGAAATAAGATTTAATCTCCTCTTAATATAAATTTCCACCTAAAGAAGATGTGTGTGTGTGTGTGAGATATATATATATATATATATATATATATATATATATATATATAGAGAGAGAGAGAGAGAGAGAGAGAGAGAGAGAGAGAGAGGATATTACAATTGAAAATAGATAAAATTGGTAAAAAGAATAAATAAAATCACTAGTGTCTCTTTGTTTATATTTGAAGTTGATGAGATTTCTTGAAAATCCATGCAAAAGAATGGTGCACTATTGTCCCTCAGTTTCTACGGTTGAGGAGCTGTAAGAACAATTTAGTGTACCATCCCTTTTCATTCCTTAAAGTCCCCGATAAAAGACTACTCATTCACTGGTCTCATTTTTTCTCACTTTTCAGTCGAGGTCCAGCCTGGAAGGTGTTGCAGTACTGTCCTCCAAGCTGTGTTCAGCAGAGGAAAGGTTCGGTGTTCAAAGAGATTCTCAGTAACATAGTGCTAGGCAAGTCTGGGCTACAGGAAATATCACTTTAAACAGAAATGTATAAAGGAACAGCACTTTAGGAAAAGGAATATAATTCTTAATGACTGGAAACATTGGGGAGTAGAAACAAATAGAGATTACAGCAGTTATACATTAAAGAAAATAACGTTTTAAAAGCAGCGATTGACATTTTAAAAAGATAAATGTAACTGAAAACACAGTTAATTTTACTGACTTTGAAAAAAAGGAGTAGGCCCTTCCCTGGTACAGCTAAATCCATTCCTAAGATACGGAATGACCTTGGCTCCATGCACAAGGTTAGATACTTCTATCTGTAGTTCGAAACACATGGCTACATTCAATAAGTGGCCTGGTCCTTAAACCTCTGCCCTGATATATCAGGATTGCACATATCTGCACAGCAGAGTTCCATAATAAAACCTTCAATATTCTTTAGATCAAGCTAACCTACCTAAATTGTAAACCCTCTAACCTGGTCTGCTATCATTCATGTGGCATGAACGAATACACGCTAGGCTTTACAACACCACTCATTCTCTCCTATTAGATTTTTATTCATAATGGTGACCCAGGAAGCTGACTGCCTTAAACCTCATTGTGTATTCCAGCTTTTGTCCAGCCTGTTTATTCCTCAAGGCATGTAATAAACATTTCCTCCATTTCTGGTCTGAAGCAAGAAGCCCTGCTCTACATGCAAATTCCTTTCTTCTCATTGCAATAGGCAGTCCACTACATGACTCAAAGGGGGTAATTTTAAAATACTGTTGTGGTACAGACCTCTAATTTAAAAATTTAGGAGGTTTATTAATAAAGTCAGATAGGACATTGCCTTTTGGAGAAACAGACTAGAATCAAGATGACATGAGTCAGAATAGCTTGTTACAAAAATATGTTTCTAAAGAGCTAGAGATATAGTTGATCTAGAATTAATATACCTGTCCAGGAAGAAATCACTCAACACTTTAGGAATTAATAAAGAAAAATTCTTTAAAAGTAGAGTGCATTCAGCTCTGGCTACTGCTAAGAGTAGCAAATGTGGAACCTATTTTGAATACTACAGATGCTGTCATTGTCACCCTTCAGTCTCCTTTAGGTTATGGCACCAGGTTACATTTTGAACAATCCAAATAGTGATAGGCCCAGGATCATCCTCTCACACTGAGGCCAGACAATGCAGCCTAGCTAGGAAAATGTGATCCAAAGCAGACATCAGGTTGCCAAAGTTTTAAAGCCATATGAGCAGGAAGTTTTCTGAGAGTGAAGGAAAACCAACAAGGTTAACATAAGATTAATAGCCATAACCCTTTTGGGAATAGTTTGTTAACTATTATACAAACAGTGTCTTTCCTAGGCAATTCTGTCTTGTTCTCTTCCTTGTCATAGATTCCATTAGTCCACCTGGCACGGGAAAGATTTGGGGGGAAAAAAACCTATTAAATAGCACATTTAGGCTTGGAGTTTGAAAGTCAAAACCCAATACCACAGCCCTCTTATTTATAGTGTAGAACAGCATAAAACAATTATTGAAATAATTCTCTCATATATTGCATTTTGATGGCAATTTTCATTCACCTCCCCTCTTCTGAGTCTTTTTCCTCACCTCCTCATCTCCCTAAATCCATACACCCTCTGTCTCAATCTGGAAAAGAACATCAAACACAGCACAAGAAGCTCCAATAAGGGAAAGTATATACCTTGACGTCAAGGCTGGAACATGTGGGCAAAAAAATCAGAGACATTTCTGGCAATCATTCTTAGAGACATGCCAGGAACACCAAGCTTCTCAGCCACAACATGTACTCAGACGTCCTAGGTCAGACCCTGAAAGGCCCCCATAAGTCCTAGTCTGTTGATTCTGTGGGCAGTGTTCTCACAGTGTCTCTATATCTTTTCTTCTTCTGATCCTTCCTCCCGTTCATCACTGGACTCCACAGTTGTGACTCATGTGTAACTGTGGGACTCGGCATCTTCTCTCATCAGTATCTGGATGAAGTCTCTCTGATTCATGATGATTATTGTGTGAGAATCCAGTCCTACACCACACTGAGCACAGAACAAACTATAGTTTAAATGGTGTGGCTGGGTTGACATCCCAACCTTCCAATTGAGAACTTGCATGAGTATGTAAGATGGCACATACAAGATACATGTTTGGAATTACTAGAAGAATTTTAAGGATTAATCTAGTATATTCTGTGGAGTTTCCATTGCAAGAGGTTTTAATATATATATATCAATAATTAATGATAACAAATCATATAAAAATTAACAGAGATGCTCCAGAACTTCTACAGTTGAGGATGTAGTCCTTTGGGTATATACCCAGAAATTATAAATAAGAATGATATCTTCCTACATGTTATGGAGCCACCAAACTAATTTTCATAGGTACTATGCCGGTGTGTGGTTCCCTAAACTCAAATATGTACCAACATTTGTTGTACTTTTTGTTCTTGCGTAAGATGAAATCTCAAAGAACTTTTAATTTCATGAGTAGATTGGAGACATTTGGGGCTGGAAACAGATGATTCCTGCACAGGGTTGTGGATGGAGGAAAAAATTATGAACGAATCAATTTGAATCTAATTCTGAGGCAAGTAAGAACCTTCTTGCAATGGTTGCTAAGGACATTGAATACATTTAAAATCTTTCCTGGTCATTTGTATTTCATCTTTTCAAAACTCTGAGTTTTCTTCCATATGCTTTTATAGTGGGTTGCTTTTTCTAGAGTAATGTTAATCTTTCTTGAAAGGGCATTGGGACATCTATTTCCTGTTACCTCAACTTATCTAGTTCTGGATCAAGTAAGAATGCTTGAGATACAGGCTTGAGGGTACTCAGTGTTGATGTATGAACTGTTTAGCCTAGACTGTTTGGCAGGGCTTTTTTTTTTTTTTTACAGACTCTAAAGACAATAATAAACCCTTTCAGTAGTTGGCTTGTTCTTACTGCCCAACTTAAGAAGGCATCCTGACTAGAGAAATTGTGGAAGGAGGCACAATTCTTTAGTAATCCTAGGTGGTAAAGAATGGTGATAAAATAGGGTCCTCCAGTGCTACATGTGGAATGTCAACAGAGATCCAGTGGTTCATTGGGTGTTGCAAATTGTGTCATAGAATGATGGATGGCTCAACCCTTTCCAGTTGAACAGAATTAATATAGTTTCTCATAAGATAGAGAGATCTTATGCTAGCATCTTAATACCACACTTGAAACCTCTAGAACAAAAAGAAACAAAAGTATCACAGATGAGTAGATGGCAGGAAATAACCAAACTGCAGGCTGAAATTAACAAATTGAAACAAAGAGAACAAACAAAAGAATAAATAAAACATAGACAAATTTTGTCTTAACTAACTAAAAGGCAGAGAGTATAGCCAAGTTAACAAAATCAAAAATGAGATGGGAGACATAACAAGAGACATTAATTTCCCTCATGTGCTCTTGTGCAACAATAGTCAATAAAATATTAGAAGATACCATGATCATGTAAGCTGTGTCTAATAGATGATTCAACATATGAAAATGTCCTATATGATTACATTTTATTACTGTTGTTAGGAAGTATAATGGATATATATACATACATATATATATGCATATATACATACATACACACACACAAATATAAACAACTGCTCTCAGCCTTCAGCTCAAATGGTAAGAGAGAGAAATAAATTTGAGAGTCTATGCCTGTTAACACAATGTAAATTATTACAAATTCCATCTTCCAACATTGAAGCAGTTTCATGCAGTTTTCATAGTAACAAAACAAATAAAGCTATAAATCAAATACATTGGTGGAAATATCAGAGAGGAGGTCACAGCAAGATGGGGAAAGTTATTTTTCAGGCCTACAATGCTATCTGATATTCTTCTAAGCTTTTAGACAATCAGAAGCCAGTGGCATACTCAGTTACTACATTCCAAAATGATTTCATTCATTAGTTATTGGTGAATTGCTGAGGTGTCCAAGAAATGGCTATTCAAGGTACTATCTGTAGCCTAGAGGATGCTAATGAGCTTCTAGAATTGCAACATTCCAATTTCTCTATATCAATGAAGTTCTGATAGCCAGTCTTTGCAGACACAGCTCTTTCCACGGTTCACAATGATACAAGTATATATTCATACAGTTGAATATTTGGTATTGGATAATCCATGGGGGAGACTAATTCTCCCTCTGTCAATGCTTGTTAGTTGCATATTTTTGACCAATAAATTATCTCTTAACATAGCATCTAGACATAAACCTCAGATTAATACAGTCCAATCAAACGACATTTCTTAAAATAGAATTGTTCCTTGTTGGAGTCCATGCAGGAAGAAGAGCAGAACAGCTCTAGAAGTCATGGAATATGGCCCACTGGTTATCATACCAATGAGGGTCAGTGAGACATAACCCTGAGAAGTGCGTGTCATAAGGACTGTTACGCATCATATCTCTCCTTGTTTCCCTTGCAGTCCTCATAATCCTCCTAATATATGAATTGTGTGAGTACTTTATGGGGGAATTCCAGCCACTCACTGGGCAATATCAGTGGCCCTCACAATAATAATGCTTAATTTCTTCCAGGTATTCCTGCTGAAGTAGATTAATGACTCAAACACCATCATTGAAGAGAACCTACAGAGATATAGATTGCTATCAGTCCCAACTACCCTTAGAAAGAATTTGGAAAACTATATTGTTTAGCAGGTTAGATAAAGATGTTTTTTTTCTAGTGGCTCTAAAATAGAAAAATTTTACGGAAACTATATTGTTTAGCAAGGTTGGATAAAGACATTTTTTCTAGTGGCTCTGATACAGAAATTCTTAGGGAACAATTTGAAGTTAAGAAAAAGTACACTCTTAATATTAATGCTAGGACTTTTTGAAGGATTTAGTTTCTATAAATTCTTTCTCAGCCCCTTTGTCATTTGTGTACAGGACGGCTACTGATTTCTTTTAGTTGGTTTTGTATCCTGCTACTTAGATGAAGGTGTTTATCAGCTATAGGAGTTCCTTGGTAGAATTTTTGGAGTCACTTGTGTATATTATCATATCATCCATGAGTAGTGATAGTTTGGCTTCTTCCTTTACAATTTTTATCCCTTGATCTCCTTTAGTCATCTTATTGCTCTAGGTGGGACATTAACTACTATATTGAAGAGATACAGAGAGAGCAGACAGCCTTCCCTTGTCCCTGATTTCAGTGGAATGGATTTAAGTTTCTCTCCATTTAGTCCGATGTTGACTATAGGGTTTCTGTATGCTGCCTTCATTATATTTAGGTATGTGCTTTGTATCACTGCTCTCTCCAGGACTTTTAACATAAATGGATGTTGAATTTTGTCAAATGCTTTTTTTTGCATTTAAGGAGGAGACCATGTAGTTATTTTTTCAGGTTTTTTTTTATATGATGAAGTACATTGAGAGATTTCTGTATATTGAACTATCCCTGCCTGCCTTGGATGAAGCCTACATGGTTATGGTGAATGATAGTTTTGATGTGTTCTTGAATTTCATTTGTGAGTATTTTGTTGAGTATTTTCACATCAATGTTCCTAAGAGAAATCTATCTGAAATTCTCTTTCTTTGTTGAGTCTTTCTGTGGTTTAGGTATCAAGGTGAATGTGGCCTCATTGAAGGAGTTTGCTAATGCTCCTTCTGAATCTATTTTGTGGAATAGTTTAAAGAGAATTGGTATTATTTCTTCTCTGAAGGTGTGGTAGAATTCTGCACTGAATCCATCTTGTCCAGGGCTTTTTTTGGTTGGAAGACTTTTGATGGCTGACTCCATTTCCTTAGGTGTTATAGGACTATTCAATTTGTTTGCGTGATCTCGATTCCATTTTGGTAGTTGGTATCTATCAAGAAAGTTGTCCATTTCATGTAAGTTTCAATTATTGTGGCATATAAGCTTTTGAAGTAAGACCTGAAGATTCTTTGGAGTTCCTCAGTGTCTGTCATTATATCTCCATTTTCATTTCTGATTTTGTTTATTTGAATATTCTCCCTCTGCCTTTTAGTTAGTTTGGCTAAAGGTTTGTCTATCTGTTGGCTGTTTTTTTTTTTTTTTTTTTAAAGAGCTAGCTCTTGGTTTCTTTCATTCTTCCAATTGTTTTCTTTGATTCTAATTCATTGATTTCAGCCTAGAGTTTGATAATTTCCAGCTGTCTATCCCTCTTGGGTCTTTCTGCTTCTTTTTGTTCTGGACCTTTCACGTGTGATGTTTAGTTGCTAGTATGGGATCTCTCCAGTTTCTTTATAAAGGCACTTAGTGTTGTGAACTTTCCTCTTAGCTCTGCTTTCATTGTGAACCATAAGTTTGGGTTTTTTTTTTTTGTACCTTCAGTTTCATTGAATTATAGGAAGTTTTTAATTTCTCTTTTTATTTCATCCCTTGCCCAGTTGTCATTGAGTAGTGATTTGCTCAGTTTCCATGAGTTTGTGGACTTTTGGTTGTTTCTTTTGTTGTAGAGTTCCAGCTTTAATTCATGGTGGTCTGATAAAATGCAAGATATTATTTCAGTTTTCTTGTATCTCTTGAAGTTTGCTTTGTGATCAACTATGTGCTCAGTTTTAGAGAAGGTTCTGTGAGGTGCTGAAAAAAAAAGTATATTCTTTTGTATTTGGGTAAAATGTTCTGTAGAAATTAGGTCCACTTGTTTCATGATGTTTATTAGTTTCTTTGTTTCTCCCTTTAGTTTCTGTCTTGATGATCTGTCTAATAGGCAGAGAGGAGTGATGAAGTCTCCCATTATTAATGTGTGGGTTTCGATGTGTGATTTGATCTTTAGTTATGTTTCTTTTATGAATGTGCATGATGCTGTATTTGGTGCATAGATGTTCATAATTGAGACATCATCTTGGTGTGTTTTTCCTTTGATGAGGATGAAGTGACATTCCCCAACTCTTTTGATTTGCTTTGGTTGAAAGTCTATTTTATTAGATACTAGAATGGCTACTACACCTTGCTTCTTGGGTCCACTTGATTGGAACATAGTTTCCAAACCTTTAATCCCAGGTAATATTTATCTTTATTGCTGAGGGGTGTGTCTGGTATGTAGCAGAACGATGGATCCCATTTTTGTATCCATTTTGTCATCCTTTGCCTTTTTACTGAGGAGTTGAGGACATTGATGTTAAGAAATATTAATGATCAATGGTTGTTAGTTACTTTTATTTTGATGTTGGTTTGGTAGAGTATGTGTGTGTTTTTGTGTTATGAATTGGTTGATATGTAGTTATTTACTTCTTTTGTTTTCCTGGGGGTAGTTAGCCTCCTTGAGTGTTAGGGGTTTTTTTGTAGTCGCTTCTGTGGGGCTGCACTTGTGGTTGTGTATTGGTTAAACTTGGTTTTGTCATGGAATATCTTGTTTTCTCCATGTATGGTGATGGAAAGTTTAGCCAGGTAGAGTAGCCTAGGTTAGCATCTTGGATCTCTCAATGTTTGCATGACATCTGTCCAGGCCCTCCGAGCTTTCATAGTCTCTGTTGAGAAATCAGGTGTAATTCTGATGGGTTTGCCTTTATTTGTGACTTGAGCTTTTTCTCTTGCAGCTTTTAATATTCTTTTTTTGTTCCGTACATTTAATGTTTTGATTATTATGTGGTGGGAGGATTTTCTTTCCTAGTCAAATCTATTTGAAGTTCTGTAGGCTTCCTGTATGTTTGTGGGCATTTCTTTCTTTAGGTTGGGGGTATATTCTTCTATGATTTTGTTAGAAAATGTTTTCTGGGCCTTGGAGCTTAGAGTCTTCTCCTTTTATTCTGATTATTCTTAGATTTGGACTTTTTAGAGTGTCCCAGATATCTTGCATGTTTTGTGTCAGGAATTTTTTATTCTTAATGTTTTCTTTGATTGATGTATGGGCACTTAGAACTGATGCAAAATTTCCATCAAAGGGGTGCCAGTGTGGCAAGAAGCCTGGCCATCAGTCTATCTCCCAAAGGAACACTTTATACTAGGTGTCAATATAAATAAACTTGTTACAATTTTTTTTGTAAATGACTATGGAATTGACTAATTGTAAAATAAAAGTGCATGAAGCTCATATTTAATTTTCTGATGAACATCTTAGTAACTATTCTAGATCACAATGCTCCCCTGGACAGAAACATCATAAGCACATACGTATTCAGAAGTCATTAGACAGAAACAAGTGGTGACACTTGAATTCACAAACGCACTGCAAGAAAATAATTACTAGGAACAGTTAAATTTCTGATAATTCAGGAGTGAGTCCGTGATGTCCCTGAGTTGTCTAGTCTCATAGACACAAGCTTGACATGTCAAAGGAGAAGTCAGGGCTTAAGATCTCTATTTTCCTAAATTTGATAAAAAGAGTTTCTGAGAAAAATAGATTCATTATACCTGTAACTCTGTTCCTCTGGTGTAGGTGGAAATGGAAAAACTATCAATATATGTTGACCTTATACTTTACCATTGTGGGTATCAATAAGGACTCACACCTGCTTCCCAGTGTAACTTAGGGTTTACACATCTACAATGCTTTTATTTCTAACTGGAAAACCTTGGAGGGTCCTCTGATGTGGCTGCCTGGAAGGAGTGAGTATATCTGTAACTACAAATGCAAAACTAACACAAAGCTCTAGCAATCCTTTCAGGAACCATGCCTGACTTTTCTGCTGCAATAGAACCATTTTGGAGCTCTACCAAGTCCCACAAGTAAGTTAGGAAACTATTTTTGTCCAAAATCACACAACAAACCTGACTAAAAAAAAAAAAAAAACAGAGACAAGGCTTATATTTACACTAGGCAGATTTAAAGTATCGGTTAATGTATTATCTTGATATGGCGATAATTAACAGTGGAAAGAGCGTGATGAAAAGAAGGAGCAGTAAAGTCTGAGGATTTCTAAGCAGATCACTTAGTAGTAATTGTGACTCTATCTCCAAACACTGGAAAATATACTATGGATTCTCAGGCTGCATTTGCTCTTAAGTCTAAGTCTGCAATGCAGATTTGTAACTAACTAAGCTACTATGTAAACATGTCAGAGAAGGGTAAGTGTCT
The DNA here is from genome assembly GCF_903995435.1 of Acomys russatus. Taxonomy (NCBI): domain Eukaryota; kingdom Metazoa; phylum Chordata; class Mammalia; order Rodentia; family Muridae; genus Acomys; species Acomys russatus. The sequence continues at coordinate 30,161,150 of NC_067155.1, forward strand.
TGGAGGAAAGAATTTCAGTCCAAAGAGTCCCCCAAAAGACCAAGTGACTTTTAAAGGGAAATGTACCAATTCACAAAGGAGCAGTGTCCCTTTTTAAGTTTGGGTGCCCAGGAAGATGAGAGAAGCTGCCTAGTGCACTTGTGTGCCTTTGGTAGAAACAGAAGAAGCTCCAAGTGTGAGCTGAGAGAGGAGCACTAGTAGGCTGCAGGAGCCAACAGAGATAGAGAAGGTAACTCTAAGGTGAATGAATGACCAGACTCTAAAAATCCAGAGTCTAATGTAATAGGTGACAGAAACCAGCAGGAAGTAGAAAGTCAAATGAGCAGGTCTGTTCAGTTAGAAGGAAGGTGGATACTTGGAAAGTGGTCCATTTATGTCCCTGATGTTTTCAGCACTGAGTGTACAGACTTGTGAGATGACTGCTCCATTGTGCAGGTAACAAAAATATTTTTATTGTAGATACTGAGAGATAAAGAACAGCTGGAGGCATCTGGGTAAGTCCAGAGGAGATAGAGAAAGAAGTACACTGAAAAAAAAAGCCAGCAATCTGTACCTAACCATGAGAGAAGCAGTATCAAGCAGAGAGAGAGAGAGAAAGAGAGAGAGAGAGAGAGAGAGAGAGAGAGAGAGAGAGAGAGAAGAGAGAGAAGGAGCCGAAGAAGAAGAAAAGGAAGGAGGAGGAAGAGGAAGAACAGAGATAGAAGAAAAGATAGACACAGATGAGCAGACAGACAGATACATAGATATGTGCATAGATACATAGAGAGAGATGCTAGATATGACAGAGATGAAAGATAGATAGATACATAGGTAGATAGATGATAAATTGATTGATAGATAGATAGAGGATAAAGATAGAGAAAAATTTCTCCCTTGAAATTCCAGTGTGCTAGATCTGAAATACACTATCGACAACTAGTGACATACTGTACATGTCACCATAACAAAGCTTATGCTGGCCTCCAGACTCTCTGATCATTTAAGGTACCTATTAAGTGTACATGCTGACATCCTTGTTCCTATCATCATTTCTCATCCCTCCCCATAACCTAAACTTCTCCGGTTCATGAGTTTCACTTTTCCCCAGATTATCATGACTACATAAGCCTATGATTTTGCTATTGCATCCCTTGGCTCTCTATTGGTCTTCTTGCCTGCTCTCTTGGCCATCTCTACTCCTTAGCCTCCCCCTCATCTTATCTTCCTCTTTATATCCCACTTTTGAAGACTCTGCTTTCTTGACCCAGTTCACTCTAATGGCCATGCTTAGTCTATTACTTTCTCTTCCTGTTGTGGGCTCTTCCAGATGTCTATGGGTTTACTCTTCTTCATATCCACAATAAAAACCTTCCTCTAAACCATACCCTGGAGGAGGTCATATCCTTACTTTATACACAGGAAACCTCATGGTATGCTCAGATTTCTTCTTCCCTGTGGCCACTGTCAATCTCCTCTCAAGCACATTCTCATTTGTCCTTGTCATAGACCCAATATCTGGAGACACTCTCCACCCGGGAAGTTTCTGATTACATCAGTCCAGAAATTAGGTTGTCCAGCTGCAGTCCCCTTCCTTTCTTCTAGTGAAGATTTCTTACTCTGATCTTTAACACTATAACAGACCATATGCAGGCACCTGCCCTCTGATTCTACATCCATTCCCTAGGACCTGTGCCAAGCACTGCAATGGGCTCAGATTTCCTCCTTCCTGAGAATCCTCTCAGTCCTCTCTTCCAGTCCACTATTATTTGCTTCTGTCAATGACCGATAAGCAAAAGCACTCTATAACTGGGTCGCAGGTAGCCACATCAAAACTGGGTACAGTTAAGTGATTCATACTGTCTTTCTTATATTCCAGTACAATCCCTTCATTCTCAAACAGAGTGCAGCAGCATGCTCCTTTCAGAGTGCCATTATTTCACCCATATTCCAAACACTGAAAACTCTGCCATACCTTGTGGTGTGGCCCAAATTTCTTCTACCTAATCATGTGTAAGAGCCTCTCCTTCTACACCATCATTATTTTTTAGTGTCATCCCCAATATGTATAAACAGGTTCTATCTAGGAATCCATAATGGGATATCCAGACCAGAACTCAGAAGAACTCCTTACAAGACAACAAAAAGGCAACACACTTCCCTATGATCCAGAGAGGAAAACAAAAGTGAATAAATGAAACACCATAAACCTAAAAGAGAAACCCAGATAGCGACTAGAATCACAATCATCCCAAAACCATATACCTAGGCACTGGTGCAAAAAAAAAAAAAAAAAAAAAAAGTCATTAAAACCCAAGACAATACGTCTCCATGAAATATCAGCAACCATATTGCAGGACACCCCGAGAAATTTAATATAGCCAAAGTACATCATAAGGAACTCAAACAGGAAATTGTGGTACATTTACACAATGGAATACTACTCAGCTTTTAAAAACAAAGAAATGATAAATGTTCAGGCAAATGGGTGGAAGTAAAAAAGGTAATCCTGAGTGAGGTAACACAGAGCCAAAAAAACACACATTATATGTACTCACTTATAAGTGGAATTTGGTCATATAGTTCAGGATAAACAAAATACAATGAACAGACCCAAAGAAGAATAGTAACAAGTAGGACCCAAAGGACGATGCTTAAATATAACTCAGAAGGGGAAACAGAATAGAGAGATGTAGTATTTGAAGACAAAACACAAGGTAGGAGGCGATGTACAGAGAGATATGAGGGTAGAGATCAGACCTAGGGACAGGAGGGAAAGAAGGATAGAAGGTCTGTAGAGAAGAGAAGCTGTGGGCAGTGGTATGTCTGTGAAAAGCTGGAGATCTAAGTCATAGTAGGGTCATGGGTGGATATGACAGGGACTCTATCACAGACTCCTAGAAGCAGGGGTCATAGAGATTGAAGAGGACACCCTCTATTTTCATTTTTTATTTATTTTATTTTTGTATTTTATTAACTTATTCAGATTACAACTCAATCGTTATCACATCACTTTTTTCCGCCTGTTCCTCCCTCCCACTTTCACCCAGTTCCCCTCCCCTAGGTCTATGATGGAGGAGGACCTCCTCCCCCACTGTGTGGTCATAGGCTATCAAACCTTATCTTGGTAGCCTGCTTATTCTTACTTTGAGTGTCATCAGGCCTTCCCACCAAGAGGAGGTGGTCAAATATGGGGCACCAGAGTTCATGTCAGAGACAGTCTCCGCTCTCCACACAGCTGTAAAGAATATCCTGTCCATTGGGTAGATCAGAGTAGGAGTTTGATGTTTACTACTTGTATTGTCCTTGGTTAGTGCAATAGTTTGAGCAGAATCCCCTAGGCCCTGAGGCACCCATCACGATGTTCTTCTTGTAAGTTTCTAGGACCCCCTGGATCCTTCTGTTTCCCAATCTCTTGTATTTCTCTTACCTAGAGTCCCAGTAGGATATTCTCACATCTATCCCAACTTCCTGGTAAGTGAAGAATTTCATGGGACATGACTTTTGGGCTAGTGACCAATTATAAATGAGTATATACCATGTAAGTCTTTCTGCTTCTGGGTTAACTCACTCAGTATGATCATTTCTAGTTCCATCCATTTGTCCAAAATTTTTGGGATTTCGTTGTTTTTAATAGCTGAGTAATATTCCATAGTGTAAATGCACCACAATTTCTTTATCCATTCTTCAACTGAGGAACATTTAGGCTGTTTCCAGGTTCTGGCTACTATGAATAAAGCTGCTCTGAGCATGGTTGATCATATGTCCTTGTGTGGTGAAGCATTTTCTAGGTATATTTCAAGAAATGGAATAGCTGGGCCAGATAGATTTCCAAAGTGGTTGTACAAGTTTGCAGTACCACCAGCAATGAAGGAGTGTTTCTCTTTCTCCACATCCTTGCCAACATGTGTCATTTGAGTTTTTGATCTTAGCCATTCTGATGAGTGTCAGATAGAATCTCAGAATCATTTTGATTTGCATTTCTCTGATGACTAAAGACATTGAGCCTTTCTTTAAGTGTTTCTCAACCATTCAATATTCCTCTGTTGTGAATTCTCTGTTTAGTTCTGAGCCCCATTTCTCAGTTGGGTTATTTGGTTTGGTGGTGTTTAATTTCTTGAATTCTTTATATATTTTGGATATTAGACCTTTGTCGGATGAAGGGATGGTGAAAATATTTTCCCAGTCTGTAGGCTGTTGCCAAAATACAAATTTAGTGTATATCTAGTAATATATGAATGTTAGTTGTAAAATGAATGACAAACAACTTACATAAAACCATGGGGAGTACATATAGAATAAGGGGCTAAGGGCTGAGAGGAGGTAAATAGATCTCCATAGGAAGGGGAAATAAAATAGATAGTTGTAGATGAAAGGACTAGAAAAGGAAATCAGTTGGAAGTGGTAAGGGAAGACATTAATGAGGAAGATAATATGAGGTGAGACAGCTAAAATTTACAGTCATTTCAATAGCACTGTAGTAAACTTATACAGTAGATTCTTCCTAAAATATATACATATATGAAGCTGATCTAAATGAAATCACATAATGAGAGGTTCCCAACAGGATATTACTTGTTATCAAATGAAGATTCTAATACTGGGAATGGGTTATATCTACTTGAAGAATTTGCAAAAGGAGTATGATTTGAATTTCCAAACAATACAGCCATTTGTCAACACTATAGGCTTCTCTTCACAAATTGACTACAAGGCCCTATTGCTAAATACAACGCCTACACAACTTATTAAAGATGTAGAAATCAAGCTTGTGCCTACATAGAAACTTGATGCATACATCCTATGGATTTTGATAAAGGATGGTTTTCTGCACACCATCAAAGGAGAAAAATAACAGTGAACTATACCGGTGTCCTACATGCAAGATACGCTAGTACATAGTTTTGGGAGTATCCAACAATATCTGGATTGATGTAAGGCCAGCTATTCAAGATGAAACCTGTATCTATCACTGTTTTGGTGACCAAGACATGAAACAAGATAGCCCATAGATCTGAGGAAAAATGTAATCACTACTGTTCTACCAAAAGAATGTAGCCATAAAATGACAGCTAATGACATCATGCAATACTCATAAAATAGTGCCTTGTTCGCTCATCATCAAAGAAGTTTCCTCCTATGGCAGATGGGAAAAAATGCAGATATCCACAGAGATAATTTGCAGACAGAGGGAGATCTAAGAATACTCAAGCATATATTCAATGTCCTCCTGAAATCCATCCCATCCAAGCTCAGGAAATTCTTTAATAATTGATCCAGAAGAATGCAGTAGCTGGAAAAGCCAGAGGACACCATGCATATATATGCATTATATAAAAGATTTTCTAAGACTATAGATAAGTGACATCAATTAATTTACTCTTTACTCATTTACTATAATCATATTATTTTTCCTTTGTTTTCTTCCCTTCAGTGTCTCCAGCAAATACTTTTTGGTCTTTTGAAAACTCATGGCCACATTTCATAAACTATTTTCACATAAGTTATTCTTTTCCCAAAATTTGACTTGTATTATACTGTATTATAATAGCAGTAATATTTAATAAAGTGATGAATTTATATCTAGAATATGTATGATAAATGCTACTACAGGAAGGAGGAAAAAGTCTAGAGATGAAGTATTATTCTGTTTAGTTATTAGGAGAGTTTTGCCTCAGTCTTGTCATTCTCAGGAACAACCTCATCTTGCTGGCTTGTTCAAAACTGTTTGTATGTTCTCAGAACAGGAACCAACTCTTATCCTGCTTCTTCAGATGTTTCATGCTTGTCTGTTAGCCCATAAATAATGTAATGAGGGAAGTTGCCAATTATCTAAACTAATGCATACAAGTCATAAATGTATTTTCTGTCATGGCTTCAGTCGATTACATACTGCTTGTCCATTCCTTTGTTCCCTCATCATTCTAAATTCCAGACCAGAAGTCCAGGAGGAGACTGGACTGCAAAAGCTTAGTTCAGAACCCTGATATCAGGCAACCCAAATAAATCTCAGTCACTAATGTTTACTTCCTTGCTCAATGCACTGTGTCAAAGTATGAATGAAGTATTCTCAGCCTGCCCTGCTCTACCTTGCTTGTGGTTTCATCCTATAAAAATATTGTACAATTTCACTTTAGGGTCTCAGTTCTGCTTCAGTTCCCTAGTCTGTTCTGAGGCCCTGATGAATCAGTGACCGTTTGAGTACAGTAAGATTTTGTCATGTGCTTAAATTTTTACTAAGATGAATGTTCAAAGAATCGGTCAGTAACCATATCTGTGCTGCTGTGCTTGACTGGATAGTTCTTTTTAAAAATTTTTTATTATTAATTTATTCTTGTTACATCTCAATGGTTATCCCATCCCTTGTGTCCTCCCATTCTTCCCTCCCTCCCCTTTTCCCCTTATTCCCCTCCCCTATGACTGTTCCTGAGGGGGATTACCTCCCCCTGTATATGCTCATAGGGTATCACGTCTCTTCTTGGCTACCTGCTGTCCTTCCTCTGAGTGCCACCAGGTCTCCCCCTCCAGGGGACATGGTCAAATGTGAGGCACCAGAGTATGTGAGAAAGTCATATCCCACTCTGCACTCACCTGTGGAGAATGTTCTGACCATTGGCTAGATCTGGGTAGGGGTTTAAAGTTTACCGCCTGTATTGTCCTTGGCTGGTGCCTTAGTTTGAGTGGGACCCCTGGGCCCAAATCTGCCTATCATAATGTTCTACTTGTAGGTTTCTAGGACCCTCTGGATCCTTCTACTTTGCTATTCTCCCATGCTTCTCTCATTTAGAGTTCCAATAGGATGTCCTCCCCTCTGTCCCAGTTTCCTGGTAAGTGAAGTCTTTCGTGGGACATGCCCCTTGGGCTAGTATGCAGATATAAGTGAGTATATACCATTTGATTCTTTCTGCTTCTGGGTTAACTCACTCATTATGATCATTTCTAGCTCAATCCATTTATCCACAAATGTCGGGAATTCCTTGTTTTTAATAGCTGAGTAGTATTCCATAGTGTATATGTACCACAGTTTCTTTATCCATTCTTCTACTGATGGACACAGGCTGTTTCCATGTTCTGGCTATTATGAATAAGGCTGCTATGAACATGGTTGAGCAAATTTTCTTTTTGTGTGCTGGAGCATCTTCTGGTTATATTCCAAGGAGTGGAATAGCTGGGTCTTGAGGAAGCCCTATTCCCAGTTTTCTGAGATAGCACCAGATAGATTTCCAAAGTGGCTATGCTAGTTTGCATTCCCACCAGCAATGAAGGAGTGTTCCTCTCTCCCCACATCCTCACCAGCATGTGGTGTCACTTGAGTTTTTGATCTTAGCCATTCTGATGGGTGTAAGATGGAATCTCAGAGTTGTTTTGATTTGCATTTCCCTGATGACTAAGGAGGTTGAGCATTTCTTTGTTTCTCGGCCTTTTGATATTCCTCTGTTGAGAATTCTCTGTTTAGTTCCAAGCCCCATTTCTCAATTGGGTTATTTGGTTTGGTGGTGTTTAATTTCTTGAGTTCTCTATATATTTTGGATATTAGACCTTTGTCAGATGTAGGGTTGGTGAAGATCTTTTCCCAGTCTGTATGCTGTGGTTTTGTTCTGTTGATAGTGTCTCCTGCCTTACAGAAGCTTCTCAGCCTCATGAGGTCCCATTTATTAATTGTTGGCCTTAAGATCTGGGCTGTTGGTGTTCTGTTCAGGAAGTTGTCTCCTGTGCCAATGTGTTCCAGGCTCTTCCCCACTTTTTCTTCTAACTGATTTAGTGTCTCTGGTTTTATGTTAGGTCTTTAATCCATTTGGACTTGAGTTTTGTGCATGGTGATAAATATGGATTTATTTGCATTTTTTACATGTAGACATTGTGTTAGACCAGCACCATTTATTGAAGATGCTATCCTTTTTCCATTGAATAGGTCTGACTTTTTTTGTAAAAAATAAAGTGTCCAAATTTGTGGATTTATGTTTAGGTTTTCAATTTGATTCCATTGGTCAACCAGCCTGTTACTATTCCAGTACCATGCTGTTTTAATTATTGTTGCTCTATAGTACAGCTTAAGATCAGAAATGGAGATTCCTCTGTAGGATCTTTTATTCTACAGGATTGCTTTAGCTATTCTGGGTTTTCTGGTTTTCCACATGAAGTTGAGAACTGATCTTTCAACGTCCTTAAAATTTGTGAAGATATTTTGATATGGATTGAATTGAATCTGTAAGTTGCCTTTGGTAAGATGGCCATTTTACTATGATAATTCTCCCGATCCATGAACAAGGGGGATCTTTCCACCCTCTATTGCCTTCTTCATTCTCCTTCTTCAGAAATTTGAAGTTTTTATTCAAACAAGTCTTTCACTTGCTTGGTTAGATTTATTCCTCGATACCTTATATTGCTTGTGTCTATCATGAAGGGTGTAGTTTCCCTTATTTCTTTCTCAGCATGTTTATCATTTGTGTACAGGATGGCTATTGCTTTTTTGTTGTTGTTGTTAATTTTGTATCCAGCCACTTTGCTGAAGGTGTTTATCAGTAGGACTTCTCTGGTGGAATTTGGGGTTCCTTATGTACACTATCATATCATCTGCCAATACAGATAACTTGACTTCCTCCTTTCCCATTTGTATCTCCTTTTGCTGTCTTATTGCTCTGGCTACAACTTCAAGAACTATATTGAAGAGACCAGCCTTGTCTGGTCCCTGATTTTAGAGGAATTTACTTGAGTTTGTCTCCATTTAATTTGATGTTGGTTATTGGTTTGCTGTATATAGCCTTTATTATGTTTAAGTATGTACCTTGTATCCTTGATCTCTCCAAAACTTTAAACACGAATGAGTGTTGGATTTTGTAGAACGCCTTTCCAGTATCTATGGAGATGATCATGTGCTTTTTTTAATTCGGTTTATTTTTATTGTTTATTACATTGATCGATTTCCATTTACTGAACCATGCCTGTATGCCTGGGATGAAGCCTACTTGGTCATTGTGAATTATATCTTTGAAGTCTTCTTGGATTTCGTTTGCAGGTATTTTATTGAATATTTTCACATCAATGTTCATAAGTGGAATTGGTTTGAAATTCTCTATCTTTGTTGGGTCTTTGTGAGGTTAGGTATCATGGTGACTGAATCCTCATAGAAGGAGTTTGGTAATGTAACAGTGTTAAATAATAATGGTGAATTTATATCAAGAGGTTTTATGATAAATAGTGCTATAGGAGAAAGAAAAACTGTAGAGATGAAGAATCATTCCATTTAGTTATTAGGAGATAGTTGCCTTCATCTTGCCATCTCATGAACAATCTCCATCTTGCTGTCATATTCAAAACTGAGTTTATGTTCCAACACCCAAGAATTGACACCTATGCTACCTCTATTTTTCTTTCATGTTTGTCCATGAACAAGAAAGCAAAGAGCAAAGTTGCTAATTATCTAAATTAATGCACACAAGTCAAAAATCTATTTCCTGTCACAACTTAATTTGACTACATGCATCTTTCCTACTCCTTTGCTTTATGATCATTCTGAATTCCAAACTGGAGTCCAGAAGAGGACCTGATTGCAAAAACTGAGTCAAGAACTCTAAACCCAGGGAACCCAGGTAAGGCTCAGTCACCAATGTTTACTTCCCTGTTCAAACCACTATGTCAAAATATGGTTGGAAAATGTTCATCCTGCCCATCTACCTATTGCTTTGTGGTTCCATCCTATAAAAGTACTGCATGGATTCACTTTAGAGTCACAGGTCACCTCTTAATCTTCTCTGAGAGCCTAATCAATCAGTGGAACCCTGTACAATAAGATTTTGTCATCTGCTTAAATATTTACTAAGATAAAGGCTCAAAGAATTTGTCAGTACCCAAGTATTTACATCTGTGCCTGGTTGGACAGTTTTTATTGGATGATTCTAATAAATATCTTGCTTTGCTGGACTCTTGGCTTGCTTTATTGTTTCAGAATCCAACTTTGTGATTTATTACAAAATGTAACTGGGGAGGGGCTGGTGCAAGAGGTGTATTAAAAGCAAAACACAGATTGAGATTTTAAGACCTGAGAGTCTTAATACAAAAGTGGATGAGGTAGAAAATGATCTTCTGTCCTTGTCTGTAATATCCTCTTTCTTTACAGCTTTATAATTATAGCTGGAAGGAGAAGAGTACTGATCAGGGAGACAAGATAGATACAAGGCTAATGTGCGTTTCAGTGGCAGAAACTAGAAACTGTAGTAACCAGTACCACCTCTTGAAACAGCATTCTATCAAATATTATAAATGTGATCTTCATGGACTACGGCTATGTCTTTTTTTTTTAAATCTATTTCACAACACCAACCCAAACAAGCAAGCTGGTTTTTGATGACTTACACTTCTGATTCAGGCTACAGTACTCTCCAAAGTCAGAGTTGACTATTATGAAAAAAACAAAGGTTGAGGAAGAAGGTAGGAACCAAACATATTTTTCACCCGTATAGGGGAGCAGGTGCAGTGCCTCTGGGCTAGGGGATCCCCAGAGCATGTGTATGAGAGGGGAATAGAACAATGAAAAGCCAGCAAATGCAGGGCAACGCTGGTTACAGTTACAGAGATATCACAGCACTGTGACTTACCTTCCGTTGTCTGGACTTTGCTTCAGTCTGTGCCCTGGCTTGTCATGAGAACTATTGGGTATGTACAGACTGAGAGCCTGAAGTAACAGTAGGAAGCAGCTGAAGCATACAAAGTGTTCTCAGACATTGTCTGAGACTTTTCCTTCACCTAAGTCTATGTTCTCTTTGGATCAACCCAAATGCCAGACATTGCTTTTGTGTGGTGAAGACCCTGACATGTTCTTTCTCTTGCTTTGTCTCATCATCCTCCTGAAGTCTGTGCTTTCATCAATGGACCTGGATTACTATGTCTGTTATAACTATTGGAAGCCCAGCACCTACATGGAGGCAGACATAACTCTAGCTGCCTTTATCCCCATGTTCCTCACGGTCGAACTACCCAGACTAATCAATATAGATTTTGTCACTGATCCATTTATACTATGGGAAAGCTATCTGTGAGTATCAGAGCGAACGTGCTAAGGGTGTTCTGGTTACAATAAAGTTCATGCTCTGCTGTACGTATGGAATTCCATTAAGAATAATGAACAAGATAGAGAGAGATGTAAGACAGTGTCAAGCATTCCTTCTTCATTATGTGTCTACAAACATTTACATTTCTCTTCCTTGTTTCTAGTCAGGAAGACACCAGAGAATGAAAGAACCATATTTTGTGTCTGCTCCATGGTATAATTTCATGGCCAGTCTTATAAATGTTTTAACACATTAACTCAAGTATGTCAAGGAAATTTTCCAGTCTGATCACCTCTATTTGGGCATGTAAATGACATGTTTGAAAACCTGTTTCTTTCACAAACTTGGAGAGGTTTTGCTCAAGTGAAATTGAATATCTCCATGTCTTTAGTGCGAATCTTAGCATATCCTGACCCATATTCTCTGTCTTTAGTCTCTTTACAGTGTCTCAGAGTTTGGATATGGTGGATATAATTTATTTAGTTCTCACTGATATTTTAATGCTGTGTTCTGAAAGTCATGTGTTCATGCCTGTTAGTCTGTCTTCTGCATAGTTCACTCTGCTGGATACACAGAGCCTTGTGTTTTCATTAGAGATTTTGTGGTTTCCATTTCTAACACTGCTATCTGTCCTCCTTCCCTGAATCATAATTTTATTTTAGAATTTGTCTGTTTTTTTACTACTCAGTATTTTACGTGTATGATTTTTTTTCTATCATCCAAGTTGCTTCTTGTCTCAATGGCCAGTTGAACTCTTAGCTTGATCTTATCTTCATTTGGATTATTCATCTCTTTAATTTCTGAAGTATTCTTCTGTTATTTTATATCTCTGAGTGTATTTCGGTTCATTTGTTAGTTATTTTTTATTTTGCTGAGTACCAATTAGCCTTTTCCATAAATCCTGTAATCCTGTTGGTGCTATAATTAGCATGTTTTCTTTGAACAACAATTTCTGCATCAGGATTGCCCTTTATTAAAATGTGTCTTCTTGAAGCCTCAATTCACATTTATTCTGTGAGAAGGAAAGAAAAATACAGGCCTGTTGTCTTGGTAGTTGTGGTATTATCGAGTTTATAAAGAGAAAAATCCAGGATACCTGATATATTTTTTGCAAGTAAATCACTCATAAGAATACTTTCAGAAGATGGAGAAACTATAGTTCAGTATCTGAGTACAGGGGGAGGGAGAATGACTCCCAAGACCAGAGAAGGTAAGAGCCCATCCTTAATGATAGGCAGTAGCCAGAAAATATTGAACTTTTTTTTTTCAAGACAGGGTTTCTCTGCGTAGCCTTGGTTGTCCTGGTCTTGCTTTATAGACCAGGCTGGCCTCAAACTCACAGAGATCTGCCTGCCTCTGCCTCCCGAGTGCTAGGATTAAAGACGTACGCCACCACACCCTGCAAAATATTGAACTTTTAATGGATAGAAGTCTTAATCTAGATTATGTTTGACCTGTGATAGGTGGATCAATCTCATTTCCTTGAAGCTGAAAGTATAATGTTTAGAGTTTATGTAAAAGATAAAAGTTTTAAATATATTAACATGACTACTATCTTTGATATACACTGAAATCCTCACCGTAGGAAAAAGCAGGTAACAAGTGTCTGTAAACAGTTTGATGAGAGCAATCCTTTACAGCAATAGCAAAAGCTTTGTAACTGAGACGGATGCTTCTGGGCTAACACCATGAGCAATGAACAGAAATTTTACTGTCTGTATATACACTGACAGAGAATCTTTCTGAACAATGAGAAGCACTGAAATATCACTACAAAAACAATGTAGGTACACTAAAAGTTTTGAGTCTGTGACTATGAGAAGACTTGCCAGTGCTTTGACAATGTGAGTTTAATAGGACATCAGAACTCCAATGATTAATATTTTGAAACTCTCAACTTTATAAATCTTTAAGTCTCATATCCCCATATTTTGAATCACTTCCTCAGACATTTATAACGTGCATTTGCATAACTTATATCACTTCTTTAGACATTCAGTTTTTAAAAACTTTAAAGCATTTTCCCAATCCAGTCACTTACCAGGAGACAGAGGTGACTGATAAATGCGAGCAGTGATTGAAAAGCAAGTTCTTGAATGTCCTTGCCTAGAAAATGTTTCTTGTTGGTTAAAGAATTCCTGTGATTTATTACTAGATGCCATTCTTCATATCATAGGAATAAAGATTTACAGATGTCTTATTCTACTCATAAAAAGGTCAGAGAACCAGGCTTAATTTGCTCTGCAGCTTTCAGGTGTGCTGCTAAGTTGATAGTATGGGATCTCTCCAGTATCTTTATAAAAACACTTAGTGCTATGAACTTTCCTCTTAGCTCTGCTTTCATTGTATCCTGTAAGTTTGGGTAATTTGTGCCTTAACTTTCATTGAAATCTAGAAAGTTTTTAATTTATCTTTTTATTTTGTTCCTTATCCCGGTGTCATTGAGTAGGAAGTTGTTCAGTTTCCATGTGCTTGTAAGCTTTTGTTTGTTTCTTTTGATGTTGAGTTCCACCTTTAATCCATGGTGATCTGATAAGATGCAAGGAAATATTTTGATTTTCTTGTGTCTGTTGAGGTTTGCTTTGTGCCCAAGTATATGGTAAATTTTGGAGAAGGTTCCATGAGGTGCTGAAATTAAGATGTGTTCTTTTGTGTTTGGATGAAATGTTCTGTATATCAAAGAGGTCCATTTGTTTCATAATGTCTATTAGTTTCCTTCTTTCTCCATTTAATTTCGGTTTCAATGGTCTGTCTATTGGGGATAGAGGGGTTTTGAAGTCTCCAACTATTAATATGTGGGGTTCAATGTGTGCTTTAAACTTTAGTAATATTTCTTTTACGAATGTGGCTTCTCCTGCATTGGGTCAGAGATATCTAAAATTGAGACATCATCGTGTTGCATATTTCCTTTGATGAAGATGAAGTGACGTTCTCTATCACTTTCGATAGTTATTTTGAAAATCTATTTTACTAGACACAATAGTGGATATACCAAATTGCTTCATGGGTCCATTTGCTTGGAATACTGTTTTCCAACCATTTACACTGAGGTAGTATTTATCTTTATTGCTGAGTGTGTGTCTTGTATGCAGCAGATTGATGGATCCTGTTTTCACATCCATACTGTCATCCTTTTTACTGAGGAGTTAAGGTCATTGATTTTAAGAGATATTAATGACAAGTGGTTGTTAGTTACTTTTATTCTGATATTGGTTGTGGTAGTGTGTGTGTGTATGTGTGTGTGTGTTTGTGGTTTTTATTTGTGCATATGGAGTTATTTATTTCTTCGTGTTTCCTAGGTGTAGTCAGCCTTTCTAAGTTGTAGTTTTCCTTGTAGTACATTATGTAGGGATGGATTTGTAGTTAGGTTCTGGTTAAACTTGGTTTTGTCATGCAATATCTTGTTTTCTCCATCTATGGTGATTAAAAGTTTTGTTGGGTATAGTAGTCCATGTTGGCACCTGTGGTCTTTTAATGTTTGCATGACATCGTTCATGACCTTCTAGCTTTCTATTCTCTTTTGAGAAGTCAGGTTTAATTCCGATATGTTTGCCTTTATATGTGACTTGAACATTTTCTCTTACAGCTTTTAATATTCTTTCTTTCTTATGTGCATTTAATATTGTGATTATTGTGTGGTGGCAGAATTTTCTTTTCTGGTCCAATCTATTTGGGGTTCTGTAGGCTTCTTGTATGTTTATGGGCATTTCTTTTTTTAGGTTAGGGAACTTTTCTTCTATGATTTTGTTGAAAATGTATTCTGGACCTCGGATCTTGGCATTTCCTCATTCTATTCCTTTTATTCTTAAATTTAGTCTTTTATGGAGTTCAAGATTTCTTGGTATTTTGTGTCAGGAACTTTTTATACCTAAAAAGGATAAAACACTGGTTGACCCCGGTGTTAGTAGACCTAGGGGTTCCTCCTATGAGTTCCCTGCCTGTGTCCCTTATGGGCCAGGCAGTTTCGGAGCAAGTAAGGAGAGCTCTAAGCCAAAGGTTGTTTGCTATGGCTCCCCAGAGGCCTCCTCGTGATGTAGGACTGTGGATGTTAGAGCCTGCACTAAGCTCAGCACAGCTGGGTTCTGTGTCTGTATCTTTTAGCTAAGTCAGCCAGGAGCAGAGTAGGCTGATAGATTTCAAAGCCCAAGGCCAGTTAAGTGCCCTACAGTCCTTTTTGAGAATGCAGGGCTCTGCCTCTCTACTCTGTGTTCCATATGGGCTAGGCAAGTAAGTAGCTGGGGAGATGCAAGAGATTCAAGCTTGAAAACGATCATGTACAACAAACCTTCTTGAAATGGCAACAAATGTGTGTCTTGGCTTATACCAGACTCATCTCAGCTTATCTCCTCTGTATCCCAGTTGGGCAAGGCTGGGAAGCAGCTGAAGCACTGATGGGGACCAGAGCTCAGAGCTTCTGGGGTGTTCAACAGGCCTTCTTGAGATGACAATGCTCTGTTATCTACTCTGTACCCCAGTTGGGCTAGGCCAGCAAGTTGCTGGCTCGTGCGTGGAGAGATATCAGAGCACAAAGCTGCTCAAGGAATGGCAGCTAACGTGAAATATGGCCTGCATAGGTCATTGCTCTGACAGTCTGCTCTGTGACCTAGATTGATCATGCCAAGAAGTTGCAGGTGGACAGGGAAAGATCAAGGCTAGAAGCTTCTACCAGGATGGCAGCTAATGTGGATTGTGGCCTGCTCAGGCTGTCTGCTTTGTGGCCTCACGGTGTCAGCGAAGTATGCTTCAGGTGGGCAGCGGAGATAGACCCAGACACGAAGCTACTCATAGGATGGACATTAATGCAGATTGTGGCAGGAGCCTGGATTCAGCTCTGTCTGTATACTCTGTGTCACAGATGGGTCAGACTGATAAGTGGCTGGGGGACTGAGCGAGATTGGAGCCCAAAGCTGCTCCACAGGACTTTTTGAGATGGCTGGGTTCTGCCTATCTGCTCTATGACTCATCTGGAATAGGCCTGTAAGCAGCCGGGGGGCTGAGAGTTCAGAGCCTAAAGGTCCTTAGGTGCCCCACACTTCTTCTCGGGGTGGAAGCTAATGTCAATTATGTCCACTGCTGAGACTCAGCTCTGCCCCCAGCAGAAGGGAAGTGAGCACCTAAAGCTCCACTGACATTTCACAGTCTTTCTCATGATGGTGGCTAATGTGGCTTGTCCCCAGGGATTTTTCTGTTGGTTAGTTCATTGGTCAGTGGTCAGACCCACCCGTGCTCCACACAATGTGGATCTCTGTCACCTGAAAGCAACAGAATTTGTGTTTTGTAGATTTCAGTTTCATCTTTAGGTTTCTATGCAGCCCTGCTTGTCCTGCTAGTCAGAAGGATTGTGTGATCTATGCCACCATCTTGGATATCCTCATAAGATTACTTTTTAGTATTACTGATTATTTCATTGTAACTGCATATTATAGCCTTCCAATTAAATAAAAGCTAGAAGAGAAATTACATTTTTTGTTATTCTCTATTAATACATAACAAGTACTTGGTTAGAAATGTACATAGACTCCTGGAAAAACCATGTTTTCACATTTGTTTTTCATCCATAATATGTAAAACATTTGAGCATATGAAGGTATTGAAGAACATGTTTTTATTACCTATACTCATTGTAATCAATCACTTAGAGAAAAAGAGACTGTAGCCACATTGTGATTTTTTTTTTTTATTGTTTAGAAGATCTTTCTGGGTTACATAACTGTAGCAGAAATAATAAGATTGTGGGATTTCAGTCTTCTGAGTTTTTTCAATTAACCATGTGTATATGTGTACTTTCGTCCATTTGTGCAATGCCTGTTGGGTTGGCACCTGCTCTTTGGAGTTGTTCCATCCATCAACATATGTTTATTTGAGTATATGCCTTGTAAGGTTGTTTCAATCCATTTCTATTCTCACAATATGTGAATGTATTTATGTGTGCATGTGTGTGTGTATGTATGTATGTATGTATGTATGTATGTATGTATGTAAACTTTGTGAAGTAAAAGAAGTTTTAAAGAAGAAGCTTATTGGAACCTGCTGGAATCTGTCTTGTTTCCTCATCGTGTGTAAGTATGTGTATGTGTGAACAGGGTTCTTTTCTATCCTTCTGCTTCCTTTTTTAGAGGCTTTGTCACTAACAGTGGAATGTTCCCTCTAGAAGCCATCATTCCTAGCTGTCACATGCCACCACCAATGGAAGCCAGCACTAGGAGCCATCAGCCCTAGACACTGCTTAAAGGATAGCTGTAAACACCCAGCTGGAACCTATCAGCACTAGCCCACCTCCAGCAATTTAATTCTGGCCTCCCAATTTGCCACTTTCAGAGGAAGCCATCTCTGGCAACAATCAATTATGGTCTTGAAAGTTGCCCTCAGGCAAAGTATGCAGGGACCCCAGACAGTTGCTGGATCTATTCCCTGCCTCAGTTTTCCCAGTTGATGTCTAAGCTGGTCTTTAATAGTTCCTTCAAGAGAACTCAGTGGACTTCAGGCTCACAATTTCTCTTTAATGCCTCTAGTGGTGCAAGCCATCTTGTGTCTAACACGGGTTGTGAAAGTAGCTACCAAGAATCCCTCCACTACCACGAAATGCCATGATTGAGAGAGCTCAGCTGCATCAAAATTTCATTTCCTCGAATTGTGAGCACGCTTTTACCTAATGGACTTAGGTTTTTCTCTTTTTCTTCATTTTTAATGATTTTATCTATTATATATTTTCATTATTTATATTTTAATTATTTAAATTACTTATTCACTTTACTTCTTGATCATAGCCCAATCTCTCCTCTGTCCCACCCTCTCTCTGTGTTCCCACATTTCCAATTCCTTACTCCCCAGAGAAGGCGAATCTCCCACCCAACATAGCATAAGAAGACACATCATAACTGAGGGCATTTCTTCACCTATGACCAGGCAAGGCATCCCTGTCTGGGGAAAGTGACAAAAAAAGCAGGCAGAAGAGTCCCTGTCAGATCCAGCCTCCACTTCCCTCACTAGATTACCTCTTATTAATATGCTATTTTTACTTACTTTTTTTCTTTCACTGCCTTACACAGGAATCTCTACTCATTTGGTTAATCTACAAGCTTAGAGAAACTCTTTTCCTTTTGCTACTAATTCTTACATTTTTGTAAAGGTTTATTTATTTATTATTTATTTATTTTATGTTTGTATGTTTGTATGTGTGCGTATGTCACATATATGCCTGTACCTGCAGAAGTGAGAGCAGTTCATAGATCCCCTAGAACCTGTATAGCATACTATAGTATCCCAAAACACGTCTAATGTGATGTGACTCATGATCCTCCACAAGAATGGGAAGTAATCATAATGTCAGAATCATTTATCAAGCCCCCAAAACACTACTTTAAATAGGTTTATTTATTTTTATTTCATGTATTTGAGTGCTTAACTTCTTGCATATGTATGAATACCATGTGTGCCTGGTGCCCACAGATGAAAGAAATATAACTTATCAACTTTAGGAACTGAGAACTGATGCCAAATTTCCTTCAAAGGGGTTCAGTGTGGCTAAATGCCTGGCCATCAGTCCATCTCCCAAATGGAGACTTTATTCTAGGAATGCATGTAAACAAGCTTTCCCTTACAATGTTTATATGTATATGGAATTGACTAATTGCAAAACAAAAGCACATTCAGGTCATATTTACATTCCTGATGAACACCTTGTGACTCTTCTGTATCACCATGCTCCCCTAAAGAGAAATGTCATCAGCACTTACGTACTCAGCAGTCATTGGATAAAGACAGCTGGCACTCTAATTCATGAATGAACTTCAAGAAAAAATTATTAATAACAGTTCAGTATCTGATAATTCAGGAGTGAGTCCATGATGTCCCTGAGTTGTCCGTTCTCATTCACATAAGCTTAACATGTCAAAGGAGAAGCCAGGGCTTAAGACCTCTATTGCCCTAAATTTGATAAAGAGTTTCTGAGAAAAATGGACTGACTATACCCATCACTCTGTTCCTCTTGTTTAGATGGAGATGGAAAAACTACCAATACATGCTGACCTTATACTTTGCCATTGAGGAGATCAATAAGGACTCACACCTGCTCCCCAATGTGACCTTGGGTTTCCACATCTACAATGCTTTTCTTTCTAACCGAAAGACCTTGGAAGGGCTAATGATGTGGCTGTCTGGAAGGAGTGAGTATATCTGTAACTACAAATGCAAAACTCAACACAAAGCTCTAGGAGTTCTTTCAGGAACCATGTCTGAATTTTCTGCTGCAATTGGAACACTTTTGGAGCTCTACAAAGTCTCACAAGTAAGTTAGGAAAGTATTTTCATCCACAATCACATAGCTACATGACCAAAAGAAAACAGATATGCAGTTTATATTTACTGTAGACAGATTGAAAATAACAGTGAATGAATTATTTTGATATAGCAAAAGTGTGATGAAAAGCACAAGCAGTAAAGTGTGAGAGTTTCTAACCAGATCACTTAGTAGTGATTATGATTCCATCTCCAAACACTGGAAAATATACTGGAGATCCTCAGGCTGCATTTGCTCATAAGTCAAAGTTTACAACACGGATACGTAACTAATCAAGATAGGATGTAAACATGTCATAATTCATACAGGCTGATATTTCCTAATGAATAAGAACTCATAATCTCATTTTTTTCACTTCTTTTAGGTCACATATGGAGCTTTTGATACTGTGCTAAGTGACAAGGATACATTCCCATCCCTTTATCAGATGTCTCCTAAAGAGAGAGCTCTAACCCAAGCTGTCATCTCTTTACTGCTACACTTTGGCTGGAAGTGGGTGGGGCTTCTTGTGGCTGATGATCTGAAAGGAAAGGAGTTCTTTTCTCAGCTTAAAGCAGAAATGACTTCAGAAGATATCTGTTTGGCTTTTACACAAGTAATCCCAGTTAATTGGAAATCATGGAAAAAATATGTTCCTGGTACTGTGAACTTGAACCAACACACACAAGTAAATGTAGCAATATTCTATGGTGATATAAATGACGTTCTGCCATTCCTTGCTGCAAAAAAAGTACCTGTAACAAAGAAAGTGTGGATCATGACAAAGCAACCTTTTACATATTTAGAGACTGTAATCAATAAAGATAGTGATTGGATGAACTTTTTCAGTGGAAGCTTTTTATTTTCAAAGGAGAAAATGATCCCTGGCCTCAAGAACTTTCTTGAGGCTCTTACACCATCTCAGTACCCAGGAGATTTATATTTCTTTAAATTCTGGCTTGACAATTTTGATTGTTCTCCTCCTGAATTGCTATGTCGAAATCATTATCCCTGTCCCCCAAATACTTCCCTAAAGAGTATGCAAGAAAAACATGAAGTGATGACGGTTTCTGAGACCAGTTATTCCATATGGAATGCAGTGTATGCAGTGGCCCATGCCCTCCATAAAACGCTGTTGCACAAAACAGAGCTGGGCTCTCATGAAGACACAAACAATGGCCAGCTTCTCCCATGGCAGGTAAGCCTCCCTCCTAAGCAAGGGAAGCATCAGGAACTTAAATTATTCGTAAGTAATTCACTGTGTTCAAGGAAGTACACATTTTTATCTCATAATTAAAAGTATAAATTAATATGGAAAAAGGTTCTATCACAGTAATGTATATATCTGTATTGATCTTATATGATTTGGGGACTAAAAGCAGATTTGAAGACACTACATTTGAATGAATTTCAGCAATATTTTTCCTAGTGTGGTGAAATGTAAAACATAAATGTAAATAATGCCAAAATATAAGAAGTTCAGTAATCAAAATTTACATAGTTTCATAGAACATGTCTATTGCCAAAAGACACACATATTGAATATGTCCAAAGCTACTATTTCACATAAAATGCCATCTATATTTAACGGCATGAGACCACAGGAAGAAACTTTTTGAAAAATAAGTAGCCTGTTCTAGAGTCATAATTAACTGAAAAGTAATTCATTTTACAAATTCTTTATTTTTTTTAATTTTTAATTTTATTAATTTATTCAGATTACAACTCAATTGTTATCTCATCACTTGTATCCTTCCATTCCTCTCTCCCTCCCACTTTCACCTTATTCCCCTCTCCTAGTTCTAAGACCAAGGGGGACTTCCTCCCTGACTATATGGTTATAGGCTATCAAGACTCTCCTTTGTAGCCTGCCTATTCTTTCTTTGAGTGCCATCAGGCCTTCCCACCAAGGGGAGGTGGACAAATATGGAGCACCAGAGTTCATGTCAGAGTCAGTCCCTGCTCTCCACATAACTGTGGAGAATGTCCTATCCATTGGGTAGATCAGAGTAGGGGCTCGATGTTTACTACTTGTATTGTCCTTGGTTAGTGCAATAGTTTGGTCAGAGCCACCTGGGCACCAATCCACACATCACAATGTTCTTCTTGTAGGTTTCTAGGACCCTCTGGGTCCTTCTATTTCCCCATCTCTTATAGTTCTCTTACCTAGAGTCTCAGTAGCATGTCCTCACATCTATTCCAATGTCCTCACGTCTATCCCAATCTCCTGGTAAGTGAAGAATTTTGTGGGACATGCCTTTTGGGCTAGTGCCCAATTATAAGTGAGTATATACAATGTGAGTCTTTCTGCTTCTGGGTTAGCTCACTCATAATGATCATTTCTAGTCCTATCCACTTGTCCACAAATTTTGTGATTTCCTTGTTTTTTTTTTTTTTTTAATAGCTGAGTAGTATTCCATAGTGTAAATGTACCACAGTTTCTTTATCCATTCTTCTACCTAGGGGCATTTAGGCTGTTTCCTGGTTCTGGCTGCTATGAACATGGTTGAGCATATGTCCTTGTTGTGTGGAGGAGCATTTTCTGTGTATATTCCAAGGAGTGGAATAGCTGGGTCTTGAGGAAGCCCTATTCCCAGTTTTCTGAGAAAGCGCCAGATAGATTTCCAAAGTGGTTGTACAAGTTTGCATTCCCACCAGCAATGAAGGAGTATTCCTCTTTCTCTACATCCTTGCCCGCATGTGGTGTCATTTGAATTTTTGATCTTAGCAATTCTGATGGGTGTAAGATAGAATCTCAGAGATTTTTTGATTTGCATTTCTCTGATGACTAAAGACATTGAGCATTTCTTTAAGTGTTTCTCAGCCATTCAATATTCCTCTGTTGAGAATTCTCTGTTTAGTTCTGAGTCCTGTTTCTCAATTAGGTTATTTGGTTTGGTGGTGTTTAATTTCTTGAATTCTTTATATATTTTGGGTATTAGACCTTGGTCAGTGGGGAAGATCCTGGAACACATTGGCTCAGGAGACAACTCCCTGACAGAACACCAAAAGCCCAGGCCTTAAGGTCAACAATTAATAAATGGGACCTCATGAGGTTTAGAAGCTCCAGTAAGGCAGGAAACACTGTCAACAGAACCAAGCAATAGCCAACATACTGGGAAAAGATCTTCACAAACCCCACACCTGAAAAATTCTTTATTCTTAACTAGGTAAAATGAAGGTAAAGCCAAGGCTGTGCTTCCTTTATTATATATTTAAAACACTGACATTGCTTATGAGCCTAGGCCATCTTTCCATGTATTAATAATAAGTGGATATGTTTGGGGTTTCAACAATAGATATAAACTGAGGATTCATTTACATCTATGAGCCTTCATGATAACTTTCAAATAGGGTGTCATCAATAAGATTGATGAACAGGTCAATTGAACTTTCAAGTTAATCAAAGATAGATGAATAAAAATTAATTTTGAATGTACATATGTAATATGTAATGTGTAATATGTAATTTTGAGTATAAAGGAGAGCAGTAATATTTTACAGAGACGTTGATACAATTTGTGAACATGGCTTTCCAGAGACGTGATACTAAGTTACTTAGTGTGTACCCTGTATAAATAACTGAGTACACAAGCAACAGGTCTTTATAACAGCAATTGTTAATTAGGTAAAACAACATTGAATCTCAGAAATTGAATTATTAGGCCATTGTATTAAGTTAGGTATGAAATTAAAGCATGCTGAAGGGATGACTTAGCAGTTAAGAGCATTTGCAGAGGACATGAGTTAGGTTGTAAGCACACACATGATGGCATACAGTTGTCTTTACCTCCAGTTATCAGGAACATGGCATACATGTCTGCCCTACGCATTTACAAAGCATGGACCTGGTAAATGTATATACATGCATTTAGGCAAGAAACAAATTAAAATAAATAACAAATCTAGAGGCCAAAGATTTCTCAGTGCTTAGAAGCACTTGTTGCTCTTGAGGAATCAGATTCTCTTCCTGGTACAAAGGTAAAATATTACAACTCTCTGTAACTGGTGGATATGCGTTCTTCTGTCATTCACAGGCACGAGGCACATGTGTAGTGTCATACCGACATGTATGAAGAACACTCTGTTAGAAAACAAAATAATTTAATCTAACATAAGAAGTATTTTTAAAACTTTAGTTAAAGCACAGAAAACGTAGACAAAATTTTGTCTTACTTATGATTCATAGCAAGGCTGAAAATCAAATGTGACCCAAGACACATCAAGCAGCAAAGAAGGGGCTGTGATTCCCTTTTCAGTTTCCTTAGGTAAACGGACACTTATACTTTGTGCACATTTAATACACGTTTTTCATGAATTTCACAGTGTGTATAAACTCCTCTTAATATTATCACACTGAGGAACTCTCTATATCTACATGGGTAATTGTGTGCCCAAATAAAATGCTCACATATGTTCATTTTGTGGCATAAAATGGGTGTACCTTACTACATATGAATTACAGAAATAATAGTGTTTACATTTTCACTCAGATTTTACACACACACACACACACACACACACACACACACACACACACACACACACATTTCTAATTGGAAAATGTTTTCTGGTGTTGGGGAAAGACACAGGACCTTTTTCCCAGTAAGAACGTGCTCCACACTATGCTAGGTTCCATCCCTTAGACAACATATTTTCTTGTATGCAGTAATTCTTGCATTACTATCATGGGGGTAAATGTTAATTTCACTAAATGAACTGGAGAGACATCTGAACAATCTACACATCATCAAAAAAGTCAGCCATGTTAGAGAGCTATGAAATAAATTTCTTTTAGAGAGTATCCACCAGTCATTTGTATGAACTACTGAACTACTCCTATCCAAATGATGTCCCTCTGTAGCTTCACCCCTTTCTGAGGACAATCCAAGTTGTAAATGCTGCTGGAGAAGAAATAAGCTTTGATAAAAATAGGAATATTATGGAAATATATGATATAAAAAACTTTATGGAATATACCAAGCATACTCCATTACCATTTAAAGTGGGAGAGTTTGTCTCTAAGAGTCCACAAGATCAAGGATTTTTCATCAATGAAGTTCTGATTAAATGGCCAAGCAGCTTTAATCAGGTCTGAAATTTTCAATATTTAGTATGTAGAGAAAATTTTTAAAGGGTTATGAGAAATGATTGTGTGATATATCTTTGAAATTTTAAAATAATTTTTATATGTTAAGATTTTAGGTCTATTGTGGTAGTGAGATTGTGTCTGAACGCTCATGCATGTGAGCATATATGACTGTTAAGCACACAGACAATACTGATTATCTTCTTCCATTGCTCTCCATTTCATTTGTAAACAAGATATCTCTCTGAAACACTTGTTTTCAGATTCTGCTGTATGCAGTTGAAAGCATTACTTAGGCTCCATCTCTGTCTTCATGATTGAAAAGTTTGGGCTGCAGACACGTTTTTGTCTACGCCCAGCTTTTGTTTCCATGCCTTCAGCATGACCAATTTCAGGTTTCCATGCTTGTTTGGCAAGCATGTTAAATATTAAATCATCTCATTATGTTTGATGACTTTAAATAAGAAATAAACCATTAGAATTATGTTAATTGTATTTTAATGTGTGTGTTCATTAATGATGGAGTGTTTATGGTTACAAATAGGTGTGTGTATGCTCCTATCTGTATACATACACATGTATACAAACATATATTTATATATTCACACATTTGTATTATACATGCAGGCTGAAACTAAGTGTGTCCTTCCATTAACACAACTCATAATCAAGTGTATCAATATTTTTATTACTTTGTGAGTTAGCATAAACAAGAAAAATAATGTACTTTTGACAAGACATTTCTGTAACAAATATATATGATCTGCTAAATATATGTGTTAAGAATTAAACTGAATTTTCTCTGTGAGAGCAGTATGGACTCTTAACTGTTGAGCTAGTCCACCAGCCCATCTTCCTGTTAATCTGTAGATATGTATGAGACAGAAACTGAGTCCAAATCAATGCAGAAAAGAGGTCCAAGGAAAAACAGAAATATGCCTGTCCTACACAATTTCTAAAGTATAACAAGTTATGTTAGAAATGTAGTAGTTAATGTGATCAACTAAGGATGCAGATGTTGAAAATCCTAAGTGAAGACATCACTAATGTTTGAAAGAAAAGGCATAGAACTATTCTTAGCATTGGTAGGGAAGGTTGAAAATCACAGTAATGGTTTATAACTCAGTGTCTATAGAATATCAACATTGATGGTATCAGGAGAAGCTGTGACCACCCAGCCAAAACATCTTTCCTGAGAAAAGTGAACTTCCTCCTGCAGCCGAATTAGAGTGCATGGGTGTTACTTTATGATGGTCAATATAAAGGGAGAAATGGATGAGGCAAGAGTGACTAGGTCCTGGATGACAACCCAACTCTTCCTGTTCCTGGTCTGGATTTCTGCCTCACAGCAGAGAATAAATAGACACTCTGCACATTTCACAAAGGCTAGACAGCTGTGAGTCTCAGTTTGGTCACCATAAAGGAATGTTGAACATTTAGCATTGGGAAGCATGCTAACTTCAAATGTGCGTTCTACACTCCCATACAGAAACCACACTGTTCCATAGGATATGTGCATTTAAGTTGATTAGCTTAAACTATTTTAAACTACTGTTCAATACTATGATCAGTTTTTCTTTGTTGCCCTCAGACTCCTCAATCTGTTTGTACACCGAGCTGTGGTCCAGGATTCTGGAAAGTTCTACAAGAAGAAAGACCTGTCTGTTGTTTTTCTTGTGTCTTATGTCCAGAGGGGCACATTTCCAACCAGACAGGTTCAAAAATATTACCATTACTCTAACTGCTTCAGAATGCAGGAGAAAACTAAGAAGTAACGTTTTGTCATAATGCAGCGCTGTTCTCCATGTCTCCTTCACTCATCCCCATACCCATTAGTAATCACTGCAGATGCCATGCGATGAGTTAAGATTTGAGTTTAAGTTCTAAAGCTATGATGACATATGCACCCTCTTTCCAAAACATGACTTTTGTTACATGGAATTGTCATTTCAAACCTTACAGTAATAGTATAGGTTCCCCCATTAGATGTGAGGTCATCAATTGTCCAGGATCACTTTGTATGTTGAATAAGCAAACTGGAGATTCTTCCCTGAAATTAAGCCAAGGGTGTCATTTTGTATATGAAGAACAGTATGAAATATGTCTTTATAAATGAATATACAGATGCCTATAGATCTTTGCGGTCTACCATGAGG
The DNA here is from genome assembly GCF_903995435.1 of Acomys russatus. Taxonomy (NCBI): domain Eukaryota; kingdom Metazoa; phylum Chordata; class Mammalia; order Rodentia; family Muridae; genus Acomys; species Acomys russatus. The sequence continues at coordinate 30,187,697 of NC_067155.1, forward strand.
TAACGTATACAAGTAATATTATACGGACTGAGTATGTTATATTTATGAATATACACACTCACACACACACACACACACACAAATACAAAAATACAATATTTGATGAAACGAGGTCATGAATTTTGTATCAAGTATAAGGTAGGTCCAGGAGAAGGTTTTTAGAGAACAACAAGAAGAGGGATAGTGAAATAAGTATGTTATAATTAAAAAAAAATTAAATTAAGGAATCAAAAAAACAGAAGGAAAAGACAACATTCTAATAATGATGACAATTTGTTACTTAAATACTATCTTCAAAAAGGCCAACCTCTTGCCGGGCAGTGGTGGTGCACACCTTTAATCCCAGCACTTGGGGGTGAGAGGCAGGTGTGTCTCTATGAGTTCGAAACTAGTCTGGTCTACAAAGTGAGTCCGGGATAGGCAAGGTTACACAGAGAATCCTTAAAAAACAACAACAAAAACAAACAAATAAAAAACAAAAAAGGCCAACACTTAACTATATAACAAAGAGAGATCTCCATTTTAAACAATAAAACATTGAAAGATTAATTAAATATTTTTATTTTCTAAGATCTATTGTTAGGGTACATTAAATTCCTTGCAAAATTATATGATACTGTCACTACTTTCAGGTAATGAACCTTTATTTTCACTTACAAAGAATACCTAACAAATATCTCCAGGTAAAAATAAGATTTTAAAAATATAACTGTTATTTTTCATTGTGTATATTATCTGCTTCCTGCCTGCATATCTCCCTCTATCTCTGTGTGTATGTTTGTGTGTGTGCCATATGGCCATGGGAGGACATCACTGTAAATCTGTTTAAGGCTATGCACATCTTCTGCTCTTGAGGATACACAAGACATTCCAGTTAGTGTAAAGTGATCAAATAGCAGGCAAAAGAGTCAGAGACAGACCCTGGTCTTGCTGTTAGGTGTCCCACATGAAAACCCAGCTGAACAACTGTTACATATGTGTAGCAAGCCCAGATGAATCCTATTCATAGTCTCTTATTGGCGTTCACTCTCTGTGAGCCTTGCTAGGGCCATCCTGGGGCATCTTCCTGAGAATGAAGAAAAGAGTCAGCAGACCTTCGCTAACAGTGAGGTCCTCAGAGATGATAAGGGGTCAGCAGGGGCAGAGAATGGACCAAGCACAATGGTCAGGGGATCTCACAAATGACTAGTAACAATTAAGCCTCTCTGTGGCTATGAGTTTATAGAGGTCAGGCTGTTTCTGTACCTCTGACTGACTAATAACAATTAAGCCGTTCTGTGGCTATGAGTTTATAGAGGCCAGGCTGTTTCTGTGCCTCTGACTGAGTAGCAACTAGGTGTCTCTTTATTTATTCAAGTTTCACACAAAAAAAGACAGGCTGATCATTATACAACTTGTAGAGAGCAGGTGTTTCATATTTCATTACACATCCAGGGATACAAGTTTATTTGAAATTAGAAAATACAAACAGAACAGGCATTATTATTATTACTGCTCCTATAATTCTAATTTAAAAATCTAAATAATATCTTCTCCATTAAAAACACATTTAATATATGACATCCAGCTTTTAGGCTGGCAATGTTGTATTATAAGAGCACTCTAAACTCAAAATAACATAGCGGGTCTTTTTATGAATAGCCAATACTAATAACTAACTGCTTTTACTATATGTGTCATCACCTATGGTATAAAGTAGGAAAAGCTTATTTTAGTCAAGATATCTTATTTACTGAGATTTATCCTTCAGGAGTGTATATTGTATGACTTCCTACTTTAAGCTGTATTTTCTAAGAGGTCTAAGCCTATAATAAAAGGAAATATTAAAGCTATAACTTAAACCTAAAATTAGAACAATTCTCAGGTTTATTCCTGAATTAATAATAAAAGACGCAATGCCCTGTACTGAGTCAAAGGATGCCAAAGAATTTGTCATGAACTTCTGCAGCTGAGAATCTTCCTGATATATCTGGTCTGCAGTTGAGAATCTTCCTGATATAACTGAGCTTATAGCTGCCATTTGTTGATGCCAGTGTTGTGTATTTATTTTCAAATAAGGATTATTTCCTAGGCCAAGAATATGAAATCTAACTTGTTCACACCATACATTACGAGAATTACACAGAAATTAGTTAACAACTATCAACTTAAACTGTGAGTGATCAAAAAACAAAACAAAACAAAAAAACAAAACAAAACAGAACCTAGAAGTGCTTATGATGGTGAAATCAGTGATGTGTATTTTGATACATTGATGTGAACAAAATGCATTGTACATAGGGGTCCCGCTCAAACTATGGCACCATCCAAGGACAATACAGGCCATAAACTTCAAACCCCTATCCAGATCTAGCCAATGGACAGCACATTCTCCACAGTTGAGTGGAGAGTGGGGTATGACTTTCACATGTACACTGGTGCCTCATATTTGACCATGTCCCCTGGAGGGGAAGACCTGGTGGCACTCAGAGGAGGGATAGAAGGCTACCAAGAAGAGACTTGATACCCTATGAGCACATACAGGGGGAGGAAGTCCCCCTCAGTCACAATCATAGGGGAGTGGAGTAAGGGGAAATAGGTAGGGAGGGAGGAATGGGAGGATGCAAGGGATGGGATAACCATTGAGATGTAACAAGAACAAATTAATTTTAAAAAGTAGTAAAAAATAGAATCTAAAAAATGAATAAAAATAAATAATTTTTAAATCACTTTATGGATTCCTCGTCAGGCTTCATTTATCTGTATATGAGTAATATGCATTTCATTTTCACTGCCTTACAAAAACAAGAATAAACTTGGGAACAGAAGGCTTATTATTAAGTAAACAAGATGAATGTGAGAAATTGGATTTATAAAGCTTTCATGTCCTTGGCACTATAAAGAAGTAGAATAATCCTTCCTCCACAAGTGTATTTGTGTGTGTGTTTTTGTTTTGTTTTGTTACCCACATTGAAAATTAGTCTTCGTGATTTGAATATGGAATGAGTAAATAATTGTGTAAGCTGAAATGTTGACTCACTTCCTATCCACAGATCAGAAGGAGTGCATCCCATGCCAAAGTCAAGAGTACCCAAACCCTGAGAGAAATCATTGCCTGCCCAAGTCAATTATCTTCCTGTCCTTCGAGGATCCTCTGGGCATGGCTCTGGCCTGCATAGCTCTGGGCTTCTGTGTCATCACAGCTATAGTGTTGGGGATCTTTCTCAAGCACCAAGACTCACCCATTGTTAAGGCCAATAACAGAACTCTCAGCTACATCCTGCTCATCTCCATCCTCCTCTGCTTCCTCTGTCCTTTTCTCTTCATTGGCCGCCCAAACACAGCCTCCTGTATACTGCAACAAATTACATTTGCACTTGTGTTCACGCTGGCTCTTTCCACTGTTTTGGCCAAAACTATAACTGTAATTATGGCTTTTAGGGTCATGAAACCAGGAAGGACAATGAGAAGGTTGTTTGTCTCAGGCATCTATAACTCTGTCATCCCCATCTGTCTCCTGATCCAATTTATGCTCTGTGGAGTCTGGCTGGGAACTTCACCTCCCTATATCGACACAGATGCACACTCTGAACATGCTCATGTCATCCTTTTATGCAACAAGGGCTCAGTTACTGCTTTCTACTGTGTACTAGCATACTTAGGGACCCTGGCCTTAGGGAGTTACACTGTGGCTTTCCTGGTGAGGAATCTCCCTGACACTTTCAATGAAGCCAAATTCCTGACATTCAGCATGCTGCTGTTCATGAGTGTTTGGGTCACCTTCCTCCCTGTCTACCACAGCACCAAGGGCAAAGCCATGGTGGCTGTGGAGGTCTTCTCCATCTTGGCTTCCAGTGCAGGGCTGCTAGGGTGCATCTTTTTCCCAAAGTGCTACATTATTCTCCTAAGACCTGATAAAAACTCTTTGAGATGCCTTAAAAACAAAAAGCATCAAAAGAAAAATTATCATTTTGATGAGCTAATTTAGTCTCTGCAATAAAAGCCATAATATTACTAAAATTCAATTATTTACCTACTTTTCAGTAATTTTTCAGAAATGTACATTTAAACAAAAAATAGCCTTTTGCTTCACAGACTCAGACATGCTATTTCAAAAAAAAAAAGCTATGCTGAAAACACATTTTAATAAGATATGCATGTTATTTACTAATTTGTGGATAATATAAATATTCACAATTTAACTATAGGATACTAATTGAGATAAATAATACAAAAGCTAAATACTTGTTCTCTTTGTTCCTTTTTTTAGTGTAACAGGGCTTTGTTTGTTATTTGAACTTCTTCGATGGAATATGTCTACAACTTGGTCTCTGGAAATGGTAGGGGCTTTTAAACAGGTTGGGACATCACAGATATCAATGCGCAGAATTCTCAAAGTGGTAAAAATAAATAAATAAATAAATAAATACATGGTTAAGTACTCTAACTATGAAGGTGGAAAAATATGAAAGAAAGAAGTGGGTTAAGCTACAGTAAATATATGTAAGAGCCATGAGCAATCATACTATGAACTATACACCCAACAATACATAGAGTGACTCTAAGTATAGCAATGTACAGACACAAAGGTGAAAATATGAGCAATGTAAATGTTTATCACAAATAAGCAACACAGGGCAAGAGAGACGCCTCAGCAGTGAACAGCTCTTGTGAGTTTTGCAAACAATTGGGCTCAATTGCCAGTGCTTCCATGGGAGACCACTTCTATCCACTGATCTACATTCAGGAGTTCTGAGGCCACGTTCTGACTCCTGTGAGGACCAGGAACACATGAGGTGTATATTCATGCATATAGGCAAAATATTCATATTCATTAAAAATAAAAACAAACACAAGAGATAGAAAAAAAATGTCACACACCTGCAATCCAATGACTCAAAAAGCTCTGGGTACATTAGTATCATGAATACATGTCATCCTGAGAATTTAAATATGCTTCCTGCCAAATTTCACACTGCTAGATGTGGATGAAGATGAGCACAACATATGCTTAGCATGTACCAAAAGACCCTACGTTCCAGGACCATCAGCCGATGATGATGGTGATGATGATGAGGATGATGAGGATGATGATGGTGGTGATGATGTTACCCACCCACATTTAATCCCAACACTCGATAGAGTTTGACCTGTAGGTTTGAAACCTGCTTGGTCTGCATACCTACTTTCAGAACAGACAGTGCTACACAGAGAAACTTTTCTTCAAAATCAAAAATAAAACACCAGATTTTGAAAATACAAAAACATTAGCCTAGCAAAATAGGTTAATATTAAATAGCAATTGCTTCTACCTTATTTTATGTGATTTAGAAATAGTCTATAGTGGTGAAGGCATGACAGCATGAGAAGGAAGCTGACAACACAGTAGACACAAAGAACAGGAAATGGGTTGAGTCGATGGACACTCAAATCCCCAATAAGGAATCTAGAAATGTTCCTCTGGGGAAGAAAAAAAAATTTCCATAAGCTCCACCAAAGAAAGCCACAAAGAAGAACAAGTGTTTAAATAAATCATCCTCTCTGGTCTCTGGGAGCTTTTTGATTCAATCAACTACATACTGACCAGGGTCACTATAGGTTCATGGTCATCCATGATGAAAATGCATTAACATTCCTAATCATCTGCAACAGCTCACACACTGTTCAAATGTCCAAAGTCTCTTCTGACACAAAAACATCTTTTGACTGCCACGTCCTGTAAAATCAGAAACCAAGTTCTACCATTCCACCACACAATGCACAGAATACCCCTTCCCGTGCCAGTAGAGAGGAGTGTGTACATAGTGAGGGAAGACCGGACCAAAGAACGAAACCTGCAGGCCAGACAACAAACCCTGTAGCTCTGTTTCCAATACATCGGGCTTCAGTTTCAAAAGGCTTAGATGGCCCTATCCCTGCAGGGTCTCATACGTCGCTCAGTTTGGTTACTTCCACTCCCTGAAGGGAGCTCCTCACGGCAGGTGCCTCACAACTTAGGTATCTCAACATCTTGTGATGTTGAAATGGAACCCAGGCTTCATCCTCACAGCTTCATGCAATGAACTCTCAAATTATCTTCGCTGTGGATCTGACTCTGCCAAACACAGAGGCCTGGCACAGTGGTGAATTGAAACCACAGAGGAAGACTCCATTACCTGAAAACTTGCATCTTTCTTTTTTTCCAGAACCAGCACAACATGAGTGATCCTGTCACACTTGGATTCTAAATCGGGATGGACCCTGACATTCTTGGCCCACGTTTAGAGCAGGTTTTGTATGAAGTTCCTTCCTGGCACTAGGAATCACTTCGCCTGCTCCTTCCATTAATTGAATGCTTAGTAGGAGAAAATATTACCTTATGGGCACCTTCTTAGCTTTAAATCCAGAGCTAGGACCTTTTCTTTAATGGTGGTAATCTCCTTGAAAATTCCTGCCTCACATTCAGCACTTGACTGCCATTTAAAACTACCTAGTGCTGGTTTTTTTTTTTTTTTTTTTTTCTACAAACCTCAGACTTTGCATTTGTTTGTGCTGCACTTGTCACTTTCTTTCGCTGTGGTCCTGAATGTGGCACTAGTAATAACCATTCAACAGATTCAACGTTCCATCTTATAAAATCAGCACATTATTATTTTTTCAATTCTGCCTTACTCAATTCCTCAGGGCTTGGGCAGAATACGTAAGATTTTTGGGCTAAAGTATCACATAAATGACCTCTAGTTTAATTTTCATGGCACTTATTTCCCACTGAAATCCTATGACGTGGACTTCCCCTGTCTGCATCACTCTCACACTCTGATCTTCTAGGTCCTGAAAGAACAGCAGACGACGCTGTGTATCCTAAAATCCTGACAGTGTCCACAATCCTTAGAAAGAGAACATTCCCATACCCCGTCCAGCATCTTCTCAACAGCTAATGGAACCTTCTTTAAAACTGATGATATACTCAAACACAGCGAAAGCCTCAACAGATAGATGAAAACTGAAACAACCCTGCATTTTATCAAACCGCTATGGGTTAAAGCTGCACAACCTCAACATCATAAAGAAAAGAAATCTTACAGACTCACGGAAACTGAATAACTCTCTGCAGAATGAAAATGGGTCAAGGAACAAATAAAAAAAATTAAATACCTTGTGGAATGGAATGAAAATGCATGCACAACACATGTAAACCTGTAAGACAAAGAAAGTGGTGATATAAGGTCAGTTGATAGCACTAAGTACATAAGTTAAAAGGAAATTAGAGAGATGTCATGCTAGGAACTTAACAGTTCATGTGAAAGCCCTAGAACAAAAAGAGATAAGCACACCTGAAAGGAGTAGACAGCAAAAAACTATTGAAGTGAGGGCTGAAATAAATAAAATCAAAACAAAGAGAACAATACAAAGAATGGAACAAAATTGATTCCTTTAGAAAAATCAACAAAATAGACAAACTCTGATCCAAATTAACTAAAAGAGAAAGAATATTCAAATTTTTTTAAAAATCAGAAATGAAAAGGGAGACATAACAACAGAGAATGAGAAAATCCTGAGAATTATAAGGACATACTTTTAAAATCTGTACTCCACCAAATTGAAAAATCTAAAAGAAATGACTTTTTTCTTTTTTGGTTTTTCGAGACAGGGTTTCTCTGTGTAGCCTTGGCTGTCCTGGACTCACTTTGTAGACCAGGCTGGCCTCGAACTCACAGGGATCCACCTGCCTCTGCCTCCCCAGTGCTGGGATCAAAGGCGTGCACCACTACCACCCAGCATAATTTTCTTGATAGGTACCAATTACCAAAGTTAAATCCAGATCAAATAAACAATTTAGGTATACCTCTAACTCCTAGTTACATAAAAGAATTCATTATAAGATTCACAACCAAAAAAACCCAGGACTAGATGCTTTTAGTGCATATTTCAAACAGACTTTCAAGGAAGACAATGCTAATACTGCTCCAAGTAGTCTACAAAACAGAAACAGAAGGAACATTACCCATTTTTTTTTTTTTACAAATCCACAGTTACCCTGATACTTAAAGCATAAGAACAAGATTTACATTCCAATTTCTCTTATGAACATCAATGCAAAAACACTCAATAAAATAACTGCCAACTGAATCCGAAAACATAACAAAATGATCACCCACAATGTTTGAGGTTGCATCCCAGTGACGCAGGGATGGCTCATCATAGAAAAATCAGTAATTGTAATCTACCATATAAATAAACTAACAGAGTAAAGCCATGGGATCATCTCAATAGACAGCAATCAGCCTTTGACAAAAATCTAATGCCATTCTTGATAAAAAGCCTTAAAGATATTACAAATGCAAGGGGCATAACTAAACATAATAAACACAATTTACAGCAAATTTATAGCCAACAGGAAATTAAATGAAGAGAAACTCAGAGCAATTCCACTAAAACGTGGAAAACGACATATCTGTCTTTTTCCATTTCTATTCAATATAGTACTTGATGTCCTAGCTAGGACAGTAAGACAGCTGAGAGAGATCAAGGGACATAATTCGGAAAGGAAGACCTCAAAGCATCCTAACTAGCAGATGACGTCATAGTATACACAAGGCAGCAAAAAAATCCACTGCCAAACTCTTACAGCTGGTAAATATTTTCAGGAAAGTGGATGGATCCAAGATTAATTCAAGAAATTCAGTAGCCTGCCTATAAAAACAGCAAGGAAAAGTCTTGTATGACAAAAAAAAAAGTTCAAGAATTGAAAAAGAAATTGAAGAATATTTCAGAAGATGTAAAGCCTTCTCATATTCATGGACAGGAGGATTAACAGTAAAAAAAACAACCATCCTGCCACTATTAATCCACAGATTCAACATAATTTCCATAAAAATTTTTTTAAAAACTGTTTACAAATGTTGAAAGAACAACTCCCATCTTACCTGGAATAACAAAAAGTCAGGATGGCAAAAACAATCGCCAAAAATAAGAGAACTGCATGGTATTTGCATAGTAACAGACACTTTGATCAATGGAATCAAATTGGATGCCCAAACATAATGCCACCGACACCAGGATACCTGATTTTTAATAAGGAATCCAGAAATACACAATGAGAAAAATACAGCACCTCCAACAAATGATGCTGGTTCAACTGTATCTCTGCATGCAGAAGAGTACAAAGAGATCCATATTAACCACCCTGCACAAAACTTATGTCCAAATGGATCAAAGACCTCAAAATGACTGAAAAGAAAGTGGGGAACAGCACTGAATGTACTGACATAAGAGACAACTTTCTGACTAGAATGCCAGTAGTACATCCAACAATAAATAAGTGGGTCCTCGTGAACCTGAAAAGGTCCTGTAAGACAAACAAACAAACAGACAAACAGACAAACAAACAAACAACACAGTCTTTTGGACAAAGAGACATTTTAAGGAATGGGCAACGATATTTACTAACTCCACAATAGATATAGGCCAAGCTTATGAAATTTATAAAGAACTCAAGAAACTAGATGTTCAGAGAACAAAAAAAAAATTTTTTTGGTACAAATCTAAACAGAGAATTCTCATCAGAGGAATCTCAAATGGATGAGAAACACTGAAAGAAATTATTATATCCTTAGCCACCTCAGAGATGTAACAAAAACAACTCAGATATTTAATTTTACATATATCAGAACAACTAAGCTCAACAGTGCAAGGGGCAGCTCATGCTGGCAAAAATGTGGAGAAAGGAGAATACTCTTCCATTGCTGGTGAGAGGGCAAAGTATTACAGCCACTGTGGAAATCAATATTGTAGTTCGTCAGAAAACTGGGAATTGATATACTTCAAGACCCAGTTAAACCACTATTGGGCATATACCCAAAAGATGCTCCATCCTACCATAAGGACACTTGCTCACCAATGTTCATAGTGACTTTACTTCTACTGAAAAGAAAAATTTAAAAAGCTAGATTTCTCTGAAGTGAAGAAGGAATAAAGGAAATGTGGTACATTTACAAAATGAAGAATTACTTAGTTGTTTTTTTAAAATGCTGTCATGAAACTTACAAGAAAATAGATGGGGCTGGAGAGATGGCTCAGAGGTTAAGAGCACCGGCTACTCTTCCAGAGGTCCTGAGTTCAATTCCCATCAACCACATGGTGGCTCACAACCATCTATATGTGATCTAGTGCCCTCTTCTGGCCTGCAGGTGTACATACAAACGGAGCACTCATGCATAAAATAAATAAATAAAATCTTTTTAAAAAAGAAAGAAAATAGATGTAACTTGAACAAAATCACCCTAAGTGATGGAGCCATGACCCACAAACAGAAATATGATAGGCATTGACTTATAAATGGATATTATCTATAGGTAAATGGTAATCAATCCATAATCCACAGACCTGAGAGGATAGGTTAAGAAGAGGCAATAGGGGGGAAACACAGATGTCCTTAGAAAGGGGAAATATAGGGGACTCGGTGGGTGGACTGGGGGTGAATGAGGACAAGTTTGGGAGGAACCACTTGGTGAGGTTGGAGGAGAGAGTGTAGTGCAGGAAGTCACAGCTGGAATTGTGGGACATTGTGGAGGGGGCTAGTGTAGAAACTTAATGCACTGGTAACTTCATGGAATCCATGACAGTGACCTTAGTGAGGACTCCTAGTAATGGAGAATATGTAGTCTGGACTGACATCTTTTGCAGCCAGGGAAGGCTTCAGTGGTGGGACCTGGACACCAAACTAGCTAAAATACCCTTCACCTAAAATCTGTCCTGCCAGCAAGATGTGCAGGGACATGGTGGCACCAAACTTGTTTGAGTGCTGAACCACTGTTTGCTTTAACTTGAGTCCCAGCACATTAGAGGGAACCCATGCCTTACACTGGCTGGATTTCCAGGGACCATAGAATTAAATAGTACGTGTAAGCAGGCTACCAAGAAGAGACTTGATACTCTATGAGCATATACAGGGGGAGGAGGTCCCCCTCAGTCACAGTCATAGGGGAGGGGAGTAGGAGAAAAATGGGAGGGAGGGAGGAATGGGAGGATACAAGGGATGGGATAACAATTGAGATGTAATATGGATAAATTATTGAAATATATTTTTTAAAAATAGCAAATGTGGAGCCTGTATGGGTCTACACCAGGTCCTCTGCTTATATATTATGGGGCTAGCTTGTTGGTTTGGTGGGAGTCCTGGTAGTGGGGGCAAGTGTAGCTTTGATTATTTCGCCTGATCTTGAGACACTTCCTATTTGGTTGCCTGGTCTAGGTGTAATATAAAGCCTTTCCACTTGTCTTTTTGTGTCTTATTTTGTTCTGTTTGGCTGTCCTCTTTTGGAAGTCTGCTCTTTTCTGAACAGGAAATACAGGAAGGAGAGTGGACCTCATAGAGAAGACAATGAGAGGTAAGGGGTGGCTGAGGGGAGTGAATGGAGAGGGAAAGGTGGTCAGGATGTTCTGTATGAGAGAAGAATCTATTTTCAACTGAAAACTTAATTCAACATTGCTTAAATGAAAACGAAAGGAAGGAAGAAAAGAATAGTAAATACAGAAAAGTAAAACAGTACAGAGAGGAAGCATGATTTTGACAGGTGCAGTTGTTGTTCTGCTTGGGTGGATGGTGCTCATCACACAAGAGCTCAAGACACACTCATTCTTGGGCCCTGTAGAGATCTGTGAAATCAGAAGTTTTCCTCTCAGCAATGTGAAATATGTATGAGGCAGGAAACAAACCCAGGACACTTTCTTGTGTTATTTTTCTCTCATTCCAATTCCGGAATAACAGAATTTATTTAATACAAAGAGAATACTCTTGCTTTTTAAAAGAAAAACTAGTGTTTGAATAACTATTCAAATAATAGAAATACATATGTAATGTAATTATATAATGCATTAAACATAAAGTGATGCATAAATGGTTAAATGCTTAAACACATTCTGCAAAGCAAAAATGAAAGTATTAACATCTAAGGCAAGTCATTTAATTAGAAAACAGAGATGAGTCAGCTGTCTAAGACTATATATGTTTATTCGACTATAATTTTTGTCATTATTTAAATTTAAACTAAACAATATAGTCTGATTCTTAACCTCATTTTTACTGTTTCATGCAGTATGACTCACTGGTGGAAAGCTCACACACCATAAAAATAAAGCAACTTTCTGCCTTTTCACAGTATACTATAATAGTACATTTGCTTCTCATCTCTATAACAAATCTTGCTACAAAAATATTGAACCAGAGCTCTGATGAAGAAGTCTCTAATGCCAGTAAACAAAGAAAGAAATGAACTGACTATCCTGAGGTAGGGCAAGCAGACAAAGAGAGAAGGACATCTTCAGTGTCCTTCATACATGTAATGTGCAACCAAAAGCTATGGCCTAAATTAAAGGTGAATCTTATCGCCTCAAAAGACTCAGATTAGCCCCTACCCAGATCTAGCCAAAGGTCAGAACATTCTCCACAGCTGAGTGGAGAGTGGGGTATGACTTTCTCACGTACTCTGGTGCCTCACATTTGACCATGTCCCCTGGAGGGGGAGACCTGGTGGCACTCAGAGGAAGAACAGCAGGTTACCAAGAAGAGACTTGATACCCTATGAGCAAATACAGGGGGAGGTAATCCCCCTCAGGAACAGTCATAGGGGAGTGGAATAATGGGAAAATGGGAGGGAGGGAAGAATGGGAGGATACAAGGGATGGGATAAATATTGAGATGTAACAAGAATAAATTAACTTTAAAAATTAAAAAAAAAAAAGATTCAGATTAGAAAACGGTTTTCCCACTTCAAATGTTATAATGAAGGAAAATCCCCCACAGGGTCCAACTCTTTGTGTTTTAGTTCATTTCAGATGTAGACAAACCAAGAATAACCATCACAACAGCCAAGACAGAGGAGCCGAGAGATATTTTTTCCCCCCTGCGGCAGGCAAGGAGAGCATGAGAGTCATTTCCAGTGCAATGGTTTTCTTCCACAGAGGAAGCATTGGGATTTTACTTAAAGAATATGGATAAATTCAAATGTAGGTTTGCCTACTCCAAAGCATGCTGAGTTAAATCCTCTTCTGAATATGGACACAATATAAAATCAGAGCTATTTAAGGGCATTCTTAGCTCAAGGAACATATGAAAATTATAAACATGATGGACAAAAATGCCTCCAGAATGTTTATCTTGTACCAGTTCTTAGCTGAAAATGAAGTACATGGCAGCCTGAGTGTTGATTGCTCAGGAGGCGATGATACTGGACAATCATGATGTACGATTAGCAGATGGATGTTTAAATCCACGATTCTCACTTATACAACAAACAGAGAGCACAATTTCAGTAACTATCAAGGGAAATATATCTGTCAGCACTGTGGACACTCCTCTTGATGAACACTTTTGCTGAGCCATTCTTGCCTCACAATAAGGCTGCTTTTGCCTCTGCACAGACTGTATCAGAGAAAGGCCACAGGCGCTTCCATGCAGGACCAGCCGAAGTTCAATTTAACTTGCCCTGACTGATGCTGTCTCAGGGCTGTGGCACCACTAACGAGAATCCCGTATTTTAAACTTCATTTTCATTTTATGTATCTGGGTGTTTTGTTTGCATGTGTCTGTATGCTGTACCAACAGAGGCCAGAAGAAGGCAGAAGATGCCTGGAACAAAAGGGTGAGTGGGAAATCAGAACAGGAGAATCCAAATAGAAGTAGTGGGGAGGGCACAGGAAAGGACGGTGTGTAGGTAGTGCTTTGGTTTCAATAAGAATGTCCTCATATATAGGGTCATATATTTGAGTGTCACCAGAGAATTGCACTATTTGTAGGGAGTATGATGTGTGGTCTTGTTGGATAAAGTGTGCCACTGGGGCTGGGCTTGGAGGTTTCAAAAGTCCAAGCCAGGCCCATCCCTCTCTCTTCCAGCTGCCTGCTAATCCAGATGTAGAACTGTCATCTCCTCACCCAGCAGGTCTGCATGCACGCCCCCATGCTTCCTGCCATGCTGATAATGGGCTCCATCTCGGAAGCTGTAAGCCAGCCACAGTTAGATCGTTTCCTTTGTAAGAGTTGCTGTGGTCATGGTGTCTTGTCACAGCAATAGAATGTCGATCAAGACAGGGAGGTCCAAAAGCTCTATGGATACTTGGCACTCTACAGTATCTTGAAATACACACATATATGAGAGTTGTTTAAACAGGGTGACTATGAAACAGGGGAGAGATTACCCTAACCAGCCATCATATGCTACCAAAGCAAGACAAAGCAAACAAAGCAAAACCCTTCCCAGACTAGGAATGTTATATCATGTTGAGTCATTGGGCATAGAAATCACATAGTACACACACACACACACACACACACACACACACACACACACACACACACACACACACACACACCATGAAATCATGTATTGTTCAACCTTTATAACCTGACAGTGCGGACCAATTGCTGTAGATACCGTACGCTTAAGGCTCCATATACTTAACCCATCAAACATGGAGACATTGAGCCAATGCTCAACCAGAGACTTCAGGGCTACTGACCAGTGAGGGTTCTGTCAGGAGCTCCCAGGACTACCAGGTTCACCTTCTCCTGGCCGCACAGGACATGGATTTTCCCCCCTTCCCCTTCTTGTGTAATTGTTATCCTAAAATGTTAACCAGGTGCTCATTCTGCTCCTGTAATCTCACTTAACTTCTTTTTGCTTAGAAAACAAAAACAAAACGAAACGAGACAAAAAACAGATATTGTCCCACAAAACAAAGAAACACCGAGAGTTGAGACATTACTGTTTGTGCTTTTTAAAGCTCCAGCTCTGTCTTCCCCTTTGGCAGCAGCTCTCAGACTGGCAACAGGAGGCTGTTGTGTAAATGCTTCTATAAACAACTTGCTTTTTTTTTTTTAATCTTTTAATTTAAAAGAAGTTCTGTCCGCAGTCATTCCATGGTGGTCTCCAAACCCTGCAACACTTCGCTGAGGGTCACACAGGGATGATGGGTGCAAGGGTCAACCATTAGAGGGCGATAGAACAAGACTGACACAGGTGATACCAGGAGCGGCCATTGGACTGAGAAGGGATGCAGTGGAAAACAGACCCTGGGGTGGAGGATTCTGCCGTGGCACAGGCTGCTGTGCCCTGGAGCCTAGATTCCTAGTTCTGCAAAAGTCTGTAGAGTTAGGACTTGTTTATTCTTGGAAGGAACGCTAGTTCTGTGGGTTGGAAGGGGGCAAAGCCTTTTTTTTTTTTTTTTTTTTTAAATAGAATGAGACGTTCATTTAGAAGCCTCTCAAATCTTGCTTAACTACTGCAAAAGCATCCTAGAAAAACTGCTGAGAGGGTTTAGTTGTAAAATGAACCCAAAACATCATAATTAAAATCTCTTAATTTTACCAGAATTTGGGGGTAAAAGAAAAAAAATAAAACTTAGGGAAAATACACTTGGGTTCTGGGATGGCTCTACAGCAGCCAGGGAAGGAAAAAGGAGAGAGGACCCCTAGCAGGTGGGGTGGCTTGGGGTCCAGGTGCAGGTCTCCACTGATGCTGGGAACTGGGAGCTGGAACCCGTCTATTTTATACAGCTGGGCCTAGGATGGAAAGGAGGAAGTGAGGAGGTCTCAGGGAAAGGCAGCTTGTCACATTGAGAAGTGACTGAGATTTGAGAAAAGCTACCTGAGGTTGGGGCTGCATAGGCTTGGCTGTCCTCCTGGAACCTACATTTCCTCACCTGTACTGCCAAAAGGACTGGTATCGGCAGGGTTGTTCGGGGAACTAGACAATAATCCTGAGTAGGCCCTCGTTAGCCCACCCAGCCTCTGGATTTTTTTCTGTCTTTCTTGACCTCATTTTGAAACTGTGGAAACTGCAATGTTCCTAGTGGGATGGTAGAGACCTGGGCAGAAAAGGAACACCGGAGACCCTTGGCTTCAGAGACCCTCGGGACACCCTTCTTTCCCTTGGGTGATTTTAACCATACACTTTGCCATCACTCCACACGAGCTTTAGGAGTTCACTACCAAAGCAAATGTTGCTCGGACTCAGGTCCTAGTCTTGCTCCAAAGCCTGAGTCCTTAGAATTCCACACTGTGACCAAGCTCAGAATCAGCTTTGGATTTGATGCTAGTTCTGTGGGGTGCATTTATGTCTCAACAGTAGTGACCAGAGCTTGATGATGTCAGTTCCTCCAGTCAGGGGATGCAGCCCTCCCAGCAACTGGTCTGCTGTGGTCTGACAATATTGTTTGATTTAAAGAGCCTGTACAGAAGTGCCTCTCACTCCCACAACCCCGTTTGCAAGTTCAAGCCACTTAACCAGGCCTTTCTGGGCCTCAGGGTCTGCAAGCTGGGATTTGTACATTGTGCCAGAGTGAAAGAAACCGAGGCAATCTCAGAGACCCCAACTCAGCACAGCTTGACTGGGACACAGTGTCTCAGCTTCACCAGTGGGCACATGGTTCCCTGTCCCATCTCAGTACCATGTGGCAATGGGGACATTAATCCATGTGATGGGGACAGAAGAAGCACCAGTGCCTGTGTGATGTTGATGGCTCCGTTGGTTGATGGGATCTATGCAATCCGAAGGCTTATTGGAGTGTGAGGGATTCATTATCCTGTGGTCTGATACTCTTTCTTCAGGATGCACTGTATTCCATCCTGTCTCGTCCTTCCCTTGTTACCTGCCTGACTCATGACCTGAGTCCTACAAGCCCTGTGACCCTGGTATGAGATCACAAGAATAGATATGCTGTAGCCTGAGGTCCAAAAGTTCATCCTGAAAGACAGGATGTGTAGACAGCTCAAAGGTCATCTCAGCTGACATGGGCCACTTCTCCCCTACACCCTGTATAGCCAACTGTCTGACACTCCAAGTGGCTGGTCTGGGTGATGCTGTGTCTTTCCCCAGTCTCTGGATTGGGTTAACACAAATACTTTTGTGAATGGCTTGACTTGATGTGTTGGCCAGTCCTAACCAGAAGTACCTGGCTGTTTCCCTTGGGTCAAAGCTGGACTGAGGATACTGAACAGATTGGTCTTGATCTTCTCTGGTGCTTCAGGAAGCTTCCAGTACTGAAATGGCCTCAGAGAACATGGCAACTAGATTGCAGAGCTGGAGAGCAGGATAGAAGACCCCTGCATGTGGGGCCCACACAGGGACAAGCTAAAAGCTTTGTCTCTCTATAGGACATGAACTTCGTGAATATTTTGGGGACAGTTCCCATAGCTGTCACAAAGAACACTGGTGTACTTTGGGCCTCTATGCTGATTCTGGGATGGGCAGAATTGGAACTGGTATGACTTGAGTGGTTATTTGGGCACTGAATCTAAGGCCATACGTCCTCAGAATGGCAGTAGGAAGACAGAGACAATGGGCGTGGCCTGAGCATTTGAAACCCCAAAGCCCACCCCATGTGACACATTTCCTCCAACAAAGCCACAATTACTCCAACAAGGCCACACCTGCTAATGCCAGTCAAGTAATGTCATTCCCTGATGACCAAGCACCCCAATATATGAGCCTATGGGTGCCACTCTTATTCAGACCACCAGAGTGTGCTATAAAGATAATATAGGCCCAGGGGACCTCTGCTCTGTGCCAGTCAACGGTCTTTGAGATGCATTCTCACTTTGAGATCCTCTCACATGTTGTTAGAAAAGATAGCACTCACATGTATTCCCAGACCTAGAAGGCAGCAGCATAATTTCTATAGTAAGACCCACGGTAAAACCCTGCCCCCAAAGCATAAAAGTTTAAAAAAAAAAAAAAACAAACCTGGAAAAATAACCAGGTTTAGGCAACTGAAAAGACATCCAAATCTCTAGTTACAATACAGGTAGGTCTAGGGTTCACTATAGACACCAGGGTTGCCTTGAACTAACAGAGATTCTTCTGTCTTCCAAGTGCTGGGATTAAAGGAATGTTCCATGACACCGTGCTTACTTTAATAATGGTTGGCTGACATAGTCTGCTACATGTAATGTTAGCTCCAGCCGGGATCTCTTCATGCCCAGTTCGGTTACGTGTTTAGAGCCTAAGGAAGACTGTTAGCTGACAGTGACCAGGTAAGCAGGCAGTAGTCTGCAACAAACCGTACAAATTCCCTACTGTCAGACACATATGATGGGTGTGTTTCCTGAGAGTTCATAGAAAAGGTCACTTCTGGTCATGAAGTTTAAGCCTTTTTTTTTTTTTTTTTAGTGAAGGTACTGAGATTTTCTTAAACGTACAAAATTACTATCTATAGTTTTCTTCATCATATTGATTAGGTTAGAATGCCTTAGCCACAGCAAGCTCCCCACTCCTTTACCTGAACCAAAGCAACACAGTGAACAAAAGAAACGTTTCTAAACATGTTGTGGTAACCTATTCCCATACATATTGTATCAATTGCCTACGAAGGGCTGTCCCTATAGTCTCAATTGTTAATAGCTGTGCTGGGGGTACCAGGTGCTGGCAGGGTACATGGTATTTTCATTTCTATAGCCCACAAGACCTGCTTTCCACATGTAACTGTTTACCACTTGCTCACCTGCCCAGAAAGATGATTCTCTGAGACGGCCATGTTAAAACGTAAGCTACTGTGGAGAAGGTCACTTAGCCCTCTATCTGCCCAAAGGCAACACCAAGAAACAGACTGGGCATTGTCCTGCTGCTGACTGGTTCAGAGTGAGTAAACTGTAGAACCTCTCCCACTATGTTCATAGCGTTTTTGTATGAGAAAAGAGTGTGGCTGTTATTGCATAAAGCGCTGCCAGCTGGATCTGGGGCAGAATAACAGAAGCAGAAGGACAGAAGCAAACTGGGGAAAAAGGAGTGACAGAAGCAGGAGAGGAGCAAGGCAAGGAGGTAGAGCAGAGACAGCCACATGGTGGAGATATAGTTACAGAGGAGTCAGGTTTAGTTCAGATGGCTAGCTGAGGGACTGCCCAGCAAAAAGGCCAACAGCCTTATACTATTCAGATGTCTCCATGTCTATATTAAAGTCCAACCGGGACCCCCCAAAACCCCTGAAATATGCTCTGACTTCTGTACAGTTGTTACTGAAGACCTTTTCTGTGCCTCAGAGTAACTTGGATTCCATGTGCAGAAGTGACACAGGGATCACCTGACTGCAGAGAAAGGTGTCCAGGACAGGGCTCACACACTGCTGGGATGCTAGGAGGCTCAAGGCAGGACAAGGAAATCAAAACCTAATATCAACTCTCAGTTACCTGTCCCCAGGTTTGTAGTGAGAGTCTTGTGAACAGTGGGAAAGCCCAGCCTCTCCCTCGGGGGATGTGCAGACTGCAAAGATATGAGTGTTGGGGCCTCATCCAGCCTTTTGGGATTTATCATCCTGAATATTAGGCAACCATGCAAAAGGGAAAGGAGCTAGATGCTCAGAGCTTGGCAAACTATGTCCCCCACTTGCCTTGGCAGTTAAAGGCATCTGTGAGTCAACACGGGCCAGACCCAGGAGAGGAGCTCAGCAGAGTCAGGAGCACCCACTTTACCCACCCAGGCTCCTAGCAGATCTCAGAGTCTCAAAGCAAGACTGTGGAAACCTAGCAGGAGAATTGAGGGAGAGAACCTTGCAAGACTAAGAAGGGGGCAGGCTATCACCCAATGGAATGCAGTAGACCATAAGGGGCCATTCTTCAGCCAGGAGAAGGAAGGGGTTGGTTCCAGCAACTGCACAGTGGAAGCATACAGTGCTGGCAGCTGGCACTGCTAGCAGTTTCCTATCCACATGGTTGGGTCAAGTCCAGGAAGGGAGCCCTGATAGTAGATGTGCTCATAACAGTTACAATCAGTAGAGCCTTGCAATGCTGCCCAGCCTATCCATTCTCTAGGTTCATTACTCATCTGTATAGAGACTCCTTTGCTTTCCATGGACACCTTGCATCCACAGCTGCCTCCCTCTCATACTTGGTCTTGTCCTTTTTTCTCCCTCTGAGGTAGACCAATCAGTACAGTGCCCAGGCGTCAGAACCCAGTAGGATGTAGGTCTTTGGAGGCAAGAAGATCAGGTTATGCTTCCCCTCCACTAAGTTCTATTTCTGGGAAGGTTCCACTCTAAAGTCTCATAAAGCCCCTATTTATACCTGCTCTCCTCACCCGACTCACTCTTCACACTGAGTACCCTGTTTCCCATTAATTTTGTCACCCTGATTCCTCTTGAAATTTTTTTCCACTCTACCCCAAAATGGAGGTTACAATTATCATCAGATATTGTCCTCCAAGCATACCAGCAGCTCACACTGGTAGACTCAGACCCCCGCCCCCACACACACACACCCTGTACCTTCTACATGTGCAGTTCATTCTGCTTTTCTTGTTCTGTCTTTTAATTTCATTTCCATTAGAATAATGATGAGAAACAAAGAACTAGTGACAAAGGAACAAATGTTGTCTTTGAGCTTAAACTCCATGGTTGAAGCATTTTCTTTTTTTTTTTTTTTTTTTTTTTTTTTTTTTTTTTTTTTTTTTGGTTTTTCGAGACAGGGTTTTCTGTGTAGCCTTAGCTGTCCTGGACTCACTTTGTACACCAGGCTGGCCTCGAACTCACAGCGATCTGCCAGCATCTGCCTCCCAGGTCCTGGGATTAAAGGCATAGGCCACCATGCCCAGCTGATTGAAGCATTTTCTATCCAGCAGTTTCTACACATGAATCTATCTCTATCTTATTATGAGGAAACTGAGGCAGAAATCAGCTTTGCCCAAGGCCACAGAGAAAGTAACTAGTTGAACTAGGGTTTCTATCTAGGCAGTTGGACACCTTAGGCTGTTTTACACATGAATGATTATTTGGCTTAAAATATAATAAGTGTTACCATAAGACAGGAGTCCTTAGATCTGTGTCTTGAACACCAAAGCTCCCAACTCTTGGGCACAAGGTGGTGGGCACTATCTTGTGATGATTACATGTAGCCACATGAGTCCTGGTTGAATAATGCTGAACACAAATCATGTATGTCACCTCAAAAATACCAGCATGCCACCCTCCAGAGTGACCTTTGCTTTTTTTTTTTTTTTTTTTTTTTATAGCACATGAAACTTTCAAGCTGGTGACTCTCCCATTAGCTGGAGCCCTGGAGTGAAAAGACACAGACCAAGAAAGCACTTGAGGTTGATCATAGGTACCAGAAACCTGAACTGTTACTCAAGCCAAAAGTCCATCCTGAGCAAATTCGCTCTGTTCTGTTACAAACCCCAGACTTGACGTAATGGTTGTGAGTTTCAAGAACACCAAATCTGTACAGCTTGAGAAAAAAATGTCAAGTGCAGAAAGATGTAGTGAATGACTTTGAAAATTACTTACTCATTCTCACACTAATTATTGTGGGAACTGAATTGAACTCTACTCTAGATAAGCTCTGAACCCCCAAACCCTGCCATTTTGTGGGCATTCACTTAAGACATCTGATTAAAGGGTCTCTAAAGCTTCGACTGGACAAATTACTCATAAAAATAATTTCTTACCCAGATCCTCAGCCTTTGTTTTCGTTTCCTTAAACCCACATTTTAAAGTTACATTTGTGCATTGTGTGGCTGGATGGGCCTGGTTCTTGTGTAAAGGTCAGAGGGCAATTAGAGGAGTTAGCTTTCTCTCTCTACTATGTAGGACACGGTAACCAAACTCAAGTGAGCAGGTTTTGTGGCAAACAGCTCTACCCACCACATCAGCTCACAGGCCCAGTTTCCTCTGCTGTAGAGACCAGGCATGGTCAGGCTTGTCTGACAGTCAGAAAGGGGAAGAAGTCTCTCTCCATGACACACAGCCTTCAGTACCCAGTTATGTATTCACATTCTTGTATTATTTCCCCACTACCTAAGGCCAATGCTCTTCTATCCTTGTATATAGCATAGCAAGCAAAACTGCAGTGTCTCTTTTTTAAAAATAATCAGCATGGCTACTGATATTAACTACTATACTATATCCTCTGGTACGCTTCAGATTTACTTGTCTTCCAACTACTTACACTACATTTGGATTTGTTAGAAAAATTTAATGGAGGCTAGTGAGATGGTTCAATGCTTTAGAGCATTGTCCATTTTTAAAGTCTTGGGTTCAATTCCCAGCACCCATATGGTAGCTATTAACAATCTATAACTTCAGTTCCAGGGGATATGATACAGATACCTTCTTCTGTACTACACGGGAACCAGGCATGTAGACTGTTAACATATACATGCAGTGAAAAGGCCCACACACAGAATAAAAGAGTATTAAAAATATCTTTTAAAAATGATACAACTTCAGCTGGCTGCTGTAACAAACTACCTTCGATCTGGTAATTTTCTAAAATGTGTGTGTGTGTGTGTGTGTGTATGTATGTGTGTGCGTGTATATGTGTGTGTATATGTCTGTGTGTGTGTGTGTGTGTATGTGTGTGTGTGTGTGTGTGTGTGTGTGTGTGTGTGTGTGTGTGTGTGTGTGTGTTGAGAGACCAGAAGATTTAAACATTTTTGTTTCAGGATCACTGTTAAAGAAACAGACCTACAGGCCTGAGCAAAAACCATACATGATGAGGCTTATCCAGCCAGCTACTGGGAGAATCTAGCTCTGCTGCATTCCTTTCAGCCCACAGAGATATGGTTGCTAGGAAACCAGCCCAGAGGGTCTCCAGCCTGTTACTAAAGTCATGTAGCCTTGTTCCTGGAAATACCACAAACTGAGCGAACTGTCCCTCTCCCCTAGCGACAGCCGGTCAGCACTGGACAGGATATTCTATCGAAACTTGAGATCGGATGTTTCTCCCAACCAGAAAGAAGAAAGAAAGCCAGAACCATTTGTGGTTTTGGTGCTCTCTCGCAACCAATCATTTAAAAAAAAATAAAACAAAAAACACTATCCTCTTTTGTGTTTTAACCAATAGATGCTTGCCAGGCTGGAATTCCCCTGCTTTGGGTGCCCTGGGAGGGAAAGGGACCTATAAATTCCCCTCAACCTGGAGCTCAGTGCCCGCTTCCTGATACCACTGTGTTGGTGATGATTGGGAGCCCGGCTCAAGCTACAAATAAAGATCCTCTTGTGCTTGCATTGGTTTTGTCTCCTGGTGGTCTTTCAGGGGTCTTGTGAAAGGGGCACAACTGTGTGTGTGCATGCCACCCGAGTGTGGGTACCTGTACACTGAAAGAGCCTAGATGCTGCCCATATATTACTGTAAGGGGTAGAAGAGAAGGGAATTCAGGATATTGGGAGCAAAGTGACCGAGTGCTTTAAGTTAGGAGGTATCTTACTGTAAATTGTGGGGCTTAGCTAATAATCTGAACCACGGGGTAAACAAATGAGTGTATAAAAGAGAACAATATATTTTTCTTTTCTTTTTTAAACATTTGCTGGTTTATTATTATGTATACAGAGCTCTGCCTGCATGTACACCTGCAGGCCAGAGGAGGGCATCAGATCACGTTATAGATGGCTGTGAGCCATGTGGTTGCTGGGAATTGAACTCATGACCTCTAGAAGAACAGTCAGTAGTACTCTTAACCGCTGAGCCATCTCTCCAGCCCCGAGATAAATATATTTTTGAACTTCAAACTTCTGTTAAGCTTCCCTTCAGGCATTCACAATAATAATCGGTGGGGCTAAGCACGCACACTCTCCCTTCCCATCCCGCTGTTCTTCTCAGTGGAGACACTGGCACTAGTCACACAACTCAGCAGTTGGGCTAATCAAAGCAGAAGACTTTGATGTCATCTAGGAATTGTAGGGGGGAGGAAACTGAGCCAAGAAGGGAAACTCACGTTCTCATGCTTGACTTTGTTTTGTCCATTGTAATCACTCATGGCTGTTTGCTCTGCTTCCCCTGGGCTCTTTGTCTAGGGGAGAGTTAGTTCCCAAAATGAATACCAGTTCACACTTGCTTATATATTCATGTCTTTGCAATGGTCTCTAGACTATAATAATGATTAACCAGGGGGAGGGGGGAAGACTGGAGAATTCCAGAGAATTCAAAGCTATACTAGGGGTGGAGGGTCGGAGGAATCAGCAGGCACTAGGTCATTTTGCTTCATTTAAAATGATCTCTCTCACACACACACACACAAAAATACATCATCTTCGACATGTTTGCTACCAAGGCTCAAATCCCTAGTCAGTCATCATGTCATGGTTGACTCATAGGCAACAGACAGGAAAGGCCTGACAGAGTTTTTAGGAAAGACTGATTTCTCAGCCCACAGTCACTTCCCAGAGACTTCCCTGCAAAGAGCTCTGAGCTGGAGATGTGGAACTCCCAGAAATCTCAGTCCTGCCACCCCAACTGCCTTTGCTCCACATTCAATTAATACGATTATTTATGGTGACTTAACGAGAGAGCAAGCCTAAGTGCAAGAAATCAAGAAACTGCGGTTGCTAAAAACAGACCCAGGCAGTTCTACAGTCCTTATTTTTACAACTGAGTTTCTGCAATTCTTGCCAGTGCAGGGACAAAACTAATGCCATGTTTAGATATGTAATGTATATTCTGCAACTAATGCTGTGGTCTGTAAATGTTCTATGAGAACTTGTCCTCCAGGCGACCTCATTTCTTCCTGCATTCCAGGAGTGACCAGGTACTGCCATAAACTAGACCTGCCAGCAGTCTCTAGAAACTCCACTGCAGTGATTAGATACAACTAGCTCTCAATGTTCCTCTGAGATTAAAAAAAAAAAATCCAGCCTCCACCCAACCTGCCTGAAGGTCGACATTCCTGTGACCCACAACCCCCACTTACGTTTTCCCCCTTATAAACCCGTTCCCCTTGAAGCTCCGATGTCACTCTTCTCTCCTGCTGCATCAGGAGGGATTGTGGCCCGAAGCTTTGGCCCCTATTACAGGACCCTGTGTATGTTGCATTGGTATCAAGTACTGGTGGTCATTTTTGGGCGTTTCACAATCTGGTTGATCTTGGTATTACACCAGGAACCTAACTCCTTGCCAAACACACAAAGAGAAAAGTAAAAACTGTTTTAGTTTGGCAGACCCCTTCACTCTGAGTAAACAGTAGTGGTTCCCTATTTTCATAGATTGTGCAAATTTTCTAAACAGGGAACAAAAGACCTGTTAGTTGATAGCTTCCTTACAGCTCAGGGGTGGGGAGGAGTGGCAGGGGATTAGGTTAAAGTCCATAAACTCCAATTTCTCCTTAGCTTCGGGGTCCCCAGCCTCCAGCCACTTTGATCTTTCAGATTTCCTTGGAGCTGCTTCACTTGGAAAAGCCCCTGGGCTCCGTCTACCCTCCTGTGAAACCTGTATCTCTTGACTCCTTTGGCCCAGCTTTTGGGTGGGTCACTTTGGGAGAGGTGTTTTGGACGTCACCTTAAACATCTCCTTCTGGCACTGATACTGATTAAAACAGCTGGGGCAGAGGAAGGGGATCTTCAAGAGGCACCTTGCCCTCCCCTACCTGCTCCTAAATAAGGGTGATTGATTAAATAAACAGAGTGAGCTAACCTGGTGACGAAGCTATAATAAATGCAATAAATGCAGGTTTATTGGAAGCAGCACAGGAGGGGGAAAGGGAAGGGAGGAGCATGGGCACGGGGGTGGGGGGGTCGGGGGTAGGTGTAGAAAAAAGGGGGTCCTGGAACCAAGATGTCTGGATGGGACCACCATCCACGTCCGGCACCAGATGATTGATTAAATAAACAGAATGAGCTAATTGCTGAGGAAGCTATAATATAAATGTATGTTTATTAGAAGCAGCATGTGGGGGGAGGGAAGGAGTGAGGGTTAGGGAGGTAGAGAAAAAAGGGGGAGGGCTGGAACCAAAATATCTGGTTTCTATAGTGAATCTCTGGGAGTGGGAAAGCCCTGCCCCTAGGTAGAGGGCAAGCGATGCCAGCCATGCCCTGCAGCAGGATCTAACAGGGGTGCCCAGGAGAAGGGGATGGGAAAAAGGGAGATCTCATTAGAATGAAGGGAAAGCGGTCACTTCTAGGAAAGATCTTCTCCATCGAACATTGAACAGGGGAAGCTTGGCCTGCATGCCCCTACTGGGGAGGGGCACACTTCAAGCAGGCTGGCTTAGAGGGAGGAGGAGTTTACTCAGGGCCTCTCACTTGACTTCCTTCTCAGGCAGCACACTCTCACCTGTGCCCCAGGCGGCGGTCCAGATGAGGGCCTGGGCAGTAGGGCTTCTGAGTGCCCACACTTAACATGGCGGTGCTCTGGCCGCTCTCCATCAGCGAACCCTCACTTGGACAGAATCCAGGGATGTGCTGGCCAAGGTGGCTCTGACTAGGATCAGGCTCCACTGAGCTCTACCAGCTCCCCAGGATCACACTGCCACTGGCTCAGGGAAAGGGGGTTGCATCCACTGCAGGGTCTGCAAATCTCCCACATGGGTAAGAGACTAGTATACTCTGTGCCTGACATGCTCTTCTCCAGGGCAGCAGTGGGGCCTTTTGTGGGGGCTCCCAGATCTCTAACTCAGGGCTTTACACTCTGGGCTCCTAGGCTCTGCCACGCCCCGTCCCTCCCCCCTTAAGTCAGCCTGTCTCTGCTTTCTGCTCAGTTATCAGCCCACTTCTGATATACTCTTCCGCAGGTCCTAGAGTTGACTTCTCACACTGACGAGACTGTCCTGTCTGTATCTCCAATCTTGGGGATCAGAGACTCTCTTCTGGGCTCCACTGATACTGAGCATGTAGAAAATCTTTTCCACAATAGGGCATCACATATGTATATTTCTTTTCACAATTTTCATGTTTGTCCTCTAAGAGACCAGAAGAATACACCCAATGTCCTGTGCCTGGAAATACAGGTATTCAGCCACTTGACATGGGCACTAGGAATTAAACTAGGTTCACAAGAGGAGCAGCAGTACCACTAATTCTCCAGTTCCCAACTATGTCACTGCAGTGCAGAGGATGGAGATGCTCCATCATTCCTTCTGTCTCTTATCTCTTGACGGTGAGGAGGTCCCTGATAGACGGCTGGTGAAGTTCAATGCGTGTCTACCCCTCTGTGACTGGACTCTTCACATTGCTTCTTATTTTAATTGTTAACATCATTAGACCTGTCAGATTATAATACAAAAAAATCCATACTTTGAGAAATAGTCTTCCTTTCTGGAATATTTTTTTAAGACAGGACATCACTACAAAGCCATGGCAGTTTTAGAACTCACTCTGTGGAGCTGGAAGTGATTACATGCTCCTGTTATCCTTGCACGTGAGTAGGCCATGACAGGCAGATCTCAGTGATGACAAGCCCAGCCTGGGCTGCAAAGTGTCTGATCTCCTTGGGTACTAGCACGCGTGCGCGCGCGCGCACACACACACACACACACACACACACACACACACACTGACACACTAGCATCACATAATTCAAATGGAAACAAATCCTTAAACAAATAGATTTTTACTGGTGAATATTTTCCTTGTGTAAGCACTCATTCCTGTAACTCGAGTGTTGAGGCACCTAAAGCCTCCTCTACAGAGTTTTTCTTCAGTACGAATTGGTTCATGTAACAGAAATTAAGAATGTAGGTTTGATGTCAGAGAAATCAATACTTCTCAGGAAACCTTGCTCTACCTGAAGCAACATGTCCCTTGTGGTGGGCTTGAGGGTTTCTAAACACACCCCGTTTTAGTTTGCACTCTCTGCTCTGTGCTGCAGGTGGAGGTTGTGAGCTCTGAGCTTCCTGCTACGGCTGCCATGTGTGATACAAAATAATGATGGCCGTCATTATGCTTGCATACATTGTTAACAATGCTTATATTCTCCCCCCACGAATAACCTGTATAACACCATGTAAGTTTGTTGGCTAAAAATCTTACCAAATCCTTTCTTCTTATAGATGCCTTTTAGTACAAGTTGCTTCGGGTTCTCAAAGACTAATGTGATATGCAAAGGCTTCAACAGGTTGCTTATATACTAAAGGATTTGTTTTTGTATAAAAGATACCACACAGTGCAAAAGTTTAACACACTGACTCAATTCCTGGAGTTTCTCTTTGCTATGACTGTTTCTCATGATTTCAAAAACTGCTACATGAACAGGCTTTACCCCATTGCTTATTCATAGGGTGTCTCTTGAGTATGTGTTATTTTATCTCTTATTAAGAGGCTTTATCCTACCAAGAAGAGACTTTATACCCTATGAGCATATACAGGGGGAGGGGGTCCCCCTCAGCCACAGTCATAGGGGAGGGGAGTAGGGGGAGAATGGGAGGGAGGGAGGAATGGGAGGATACAAGGGATGGGATAACCAATGAGATGTAATATGAATAAATTAATAAAATTTTTAAAAAGAGGCTTTATCACATGGATCACACTTGTAGGGGTTCTTCCCACTATCTGTTCTCTATGCACTGGAAGATGTCTGTGATACACAAATGCTGGGAACACGCAAAAGAAACTTGTCCTAAGTATTGCCTTTTGGTTATCAGCCTCCATTTAATCACACGGTGAAAATAAGTTAAAGTTTGCAGGCCCGAGGGAGGAAGGGGATCTCCTAATAACTGATCAGATGTTGTTATTCATATTTTGTTACCCAAAACATAATGACTGTTCTGCATCATGGCTTCTGTCTCCTAAAACATAATGACTGTCTGTTACCACAGCTTCTGTTATTCATCTTCTGTTCCCCCAAACATACTGTCTATTCCTAACCACACACACACACACACACACACACACACACACACACACACACACAAATAAATAGATATGATTGGTAGGACCGTAAAAATATATTTTGCCTCAGTTGATGTGGATCACCCACATAAAGAAAGCCTTTATCTCTAATTCTGATTGATGGAAAAATATAGCTGTAAGTTGGCACTGATAATTGTAGTTTTCAAGGATAGAATCTCTGTAACATTCTGGATCAGAGTGTGGGTGGGTATCACAATTCAACTCCCACATATGTTTTTGTGGCCCTGATCACCAGAATTGGCTTGATTACAGTACATTTTTCTCATTTTGCCATTTGCATTGGCCTGGTGTTTGGGTTGTGTTGGATCTAGGTGTACACCAAAACACAAAGTCCTTATCACATTGCCTGTGTTCATAAAATATCTCCACGGTATGCACACTTTTATGATGATGAAGACTATAGAAATGTACAAATGCCTTACCACATTAATAAATTCATAAGATTTCTTTCCAGTATGTATTCTTTTATGATAATGAAAACTATAGAAAATAACAAAGGCTTCACAATATTCCCTACACTCACAGGGTTTCTGTCCAGTATGATTTCTCTCATGACTTGGAAAATGACTGTGATGTGCCAAAGTTTACCACATTGTTTATATTCATAGGATTTCTCTCAAGTACAAGTTCTTTTACATAGTCATAGATGACCATGAGCCAGGTGTGCTGGAGCCCACCTGTAATCACAGCTCTTGGAGAGGCAGAGGCTGGTGGATCTCTGTGAGTTTGAAGATAGCCTTGGACTACAAAGTGAGTTCAGGACAGCCAAGGATACAGAGAGAAATCCTGTACTGAAAAACAAACAAACAAACAAAGACCATGGTAAGCACAGGTTTTTACTACATTAAGTCCATTCATACAGTTTCTCTCCATTATGTCTTCTTTCTTGACTTTGGAGATGACTGTGGCATGTAACGATGTTACCGCGATGATTAAATTCATAAAGCTTCTATCCAGTGTGTGTTCTTTTATGACTTCGGAGATTACTGTAACATGCAAAGGCTTTACCACACTGGTTACATTCATAGGGTTTCTCTCCAGTATGTGTTCTTTTATGTATTAGGAAATAACTGTCATGTGCAAAGGCTTTACCACATTGGTTACATTCATAGGGTTTCTCTCCAGTATGTGTTCTTTTATGTACTAGGAGATTACTGTTACGTGCAAAAGCTTTGCCACATTGATTACATTCATAAGGTTTCTCTCCAGTATGTATCCTTTTATGTACTAGGAGATTACTGTTACGTGCAAAAGCTTTACCACATTGGTTACATTTATAGAGTTTCTCTGCAGTGTGTGTGTTTTTTATGACACAGAAGAATACTCTGAAATGCAAAGGCTTTACCACATTGGTTACATTCATAGGGTTTCTCTCCAGCATGCATTTTTTAATGTTTTCGGAGACTACTATGATATGCAAAGGCTTTACCACATTGGTTACATTCATAGGGCTTGTCTCCAGTATGTGTTCTTGTATGTGTTTTGAGGCTACTGTGACAGGAAAAAGCTTTACCACACTGGTTACACTCATAGGGTTTCTCTCCAGTATGTATTCTTTCATGATATAGAAGACTACTGTGAAATGCAAAGGTTTTACCACATTGGTTACATTGAAAGGGTTTCTCTCCAGTGTGTGTTCTTTTATGACACAGAAGAATACTCTGAAATGCAAAGGCTTTACCACACTGGTTACATTCATAGTGTTTCTCTCCAGCATGTGCTCTTTTATGTTTTCGGAGACTACTGTGATAGGGAAAGGCTTTACCACATTGGTTACATTCATAGGGCTTGTCTCCAGTATGTGTTCTTTTATGTACTAGGAGATGACTGTTACGTGCAAAGGCTTTACCACATTGGTTACATATACAGGGCCTCTCTCTTGTGTGTGCTCTTTTATGTATATCGAAACTACTGTGATGTCCAATAACTTCACCATATTGAAAAGCTTCGTAAGGTTTCTCTCCAGGATGACTTCTGTCATGACTTTGAGGATGACTGTGATGTGCAAAGGCTTTATCACATAGAGTATATCCAGAGGGTTCTTCACCAGTATGACTTCCTTCATGCCTGCAAAGATAATTGGCACATGGGAAACCTTTACCACACTCATTACACTGATGAATCCTTTTATTTATGATCTAATTTTATAATTTGGTTTATTGGTAAAGAGAAATTAGCTCTTGAGCATTCACCACTTTGTCTACATTCATGGCGTTCTCATTCATTATGGGTTGCTTGTTTTTGAAAATACCTGTGATGGTAAAAGCACTTACTACATTGCTCACATTTATAGGATCCTTTTTCTATCAGAAGTTTTTCCCATATCTGAAGAGAACTTGAAGAACTCAGAGCTTTAGCATACTAATTGCATTCATAAATTTTCCTATAGTATAAACCATGATTCCTTGAAGATAACCAGGATAAAAAGAACAATTACCACATTCCTAACACTCATAGTGATTTTCTGTAGTGTGAGTTTGTGGGTATTCTAAAGGAAATCGATAAACAGATTAGTTCTTGTTGGAGTACATTGTGTGAATGCGTGTTTGTTATATTTGATTGTTGAATGCCAACCCAGTAGAGAGCTAAGTGCTACCCTAGTAGGCAGATCTTGGTATTGCTACTTCTATGGTCCATCACCAGCCTTATTCTTTGTAAACGTTTGTCATTTGTTACTCGTCTGTTGGATAAAGAAAGAGCTGATGACTAATAGCAAGGCAGGAAGTGGAGGGTAGTAATTTTGACGGGGGCGCAGCTGCAGTGGAGTTGCTGGGAAGAATAAAGTAACAACAACAACAACAACAAAAGCCTTGAGAAAGACCAGCAGGACACTGGTGAGCAGAAGGACACAAACAGGAGCAGAGAGGTAGAGACAGCCATTTGATGGGACATCGCGCCAGGCTTACTTGGGTTAAGGTAGAAAGCTGGCTTGGAATCTGCCCGGCTAAAATGTATAAGCTTTAAAATCTTAAAAAGCCTCCATGTCATTGTTTGTACTGCTGGCACATGCGAAAGTACCGCATAAATTGTGAAAGTGTATCACATTCAGAAAATCTACTCGAAGTGAAGGCTACGGTGTCTTCTAATTTTTCAGGGAGGTACATTGCTTCTTTTAATAATCCCAAGCTCACACGGCTAGAATCTATTGTGAAACATGATGTACATATTCAAAGAATAATAATATATGAAAGGTTTCT
Organism: Acomys russatus; assembly: GCF_903995435.1. NCBI lineage: Eukaryota > Metazoa > Chordata > Mammalia > Rodentia > Muridae > Acomys > Acomys russatus. Next base: position 30,219,454 of record NC_067155.1, read on the forward strand.
ACTTTTCATTCTCACAGTTTGACATTTTATTTATCACAGACATGTGATATAGGGATTAAGGTTTCTTGACACCATTCTTGATTCTCATAAACTGCCCCTCTCTCAAAACTTAGCAATGTTACTTCAAGCGTATAAGTAACGCCAACTTCACTAGGGACTATTTGCTTATTATCCTGTTTCAGACCCACTTTCATCACCTACTCAGTGGGCACACCTCCTGCAGTCTCAGAGAGCTGGGAAACTGCACAGACTGCAGCTGTACAGCATAGTTCTACCGGGGCTTTGGTTTAAATCATGATGTCTGTTAAGCCATTGTTTCCTTGTGTTCCTTCTTAGAAGAACACCTTGCAAACCCAGATCAAACATCTGACATGGAGGTACATGTTTGGTAAGAATTTAGTAACCATCAATAAATACACTTAAAGCAGTGATTTTTTACACTTTTTTTTATAAAACTTCCAGGATACCTTACATTTTCTTCAGAGTCATATTCATATCAGTTTGCACATGAAAATTACCTCCCATGTATCCTAGAACTTTGACAATGCTCTTCAATATTATGATCTTCCCAATTGTAGCCTAAAATACAGTACCAGAAAACATATGATGTATGATTAGAAATTAGGCAAAATTTAAGTCACTATCAACAGTGAATCTGAGAAACATGTCAGATTTATTCACCTCATTCTTCCTCGTTCTCAACTGGAATTATAGAGAAGCATCAGTAACAGGGAAAGAGTTTTCCCTTTATCTTAAAAAACAAAAGAAAATTCACTGACTTACCTATAGCAGACAGATTCCAGTAGGTCTCCAGCATCACATCTTTGTAGAGATTCTTCTGAGAAGGATCCAGCAAAGCCCACTCTTCTCCAGTGAAGTTCACATGCACATCATTGTAGGTCACTGCGTTCTAAAATATCACATACATGTATACAACAGAAAGCATCATACTGACAACTCTATAAATATATACTTCATTGACAACATACCAATAAAATTTTGGTACTTCCTCCATTTATGTGGTGACATATAAATGCTAATGTAATCGCCAAGTCGTTTTAGAAGGAAGCTGAGTAATGTGGCTCACCTCTCTCATTTCTGGATCCTTTGAATAGTTTATAGCTTTGCAAAAGAAGTGTTAATCAACATACATACTGAGAGAGAGACAAGTAAACAGATCTGCTGTACTCAGCACACTTGTGAGAAATTGTATGAACAATTACTCACTATAAAAAATGATGGTGAAGTTAGGTGTATTTTCTCATACATTTAATCCCAACATCCAGGAAGCAGAGGCAAGTGTATCGCATTGAGCAGGATGCTAGCCTGGTGTAGGCAATGAGTTCTAGGAGAGTCGGGGCACATATTAAGACACTGATTCCTCTGCCAAAATTAGTCAAACAAAGAAAAAGGATAAAAAGGACCCAGATCTTTACTGAAGTTATTCCAAAAAATTATATATTCATTCTAGTTCTGTATTCATCTTACAGAAACCTTAAGTGCTTCAGATTAAACTATATCATTAATATGATCTTACTAAAAAAAAGATTGTATATTTAAATAGTTACAAATGGACAGATGAAAATATTAGCACTGTAAATATTGCTCATAAATAAGCACATACAGCATTAGAGTTGGCTCAACAGTGAAGAGCTCTTGCTGGTCTTCAAAATAACTGGGCTAAATTCCCAGTACTTACATATGAGGTTACACCTATCCATTATTCTAAGTCAGAAATTCTGAGGCCATCATCTGACTACTGTGAAGACCAGGCACACAGGAAGTACTTATTCATGCTTACAGGCAAAATACTAATAATCATTCAAAAAACTCAAAACAACCATAACAAATAGGAAGAATGTCACACACCTGAAATCATATGACTCAGAGGGCTCAGACAGTTTTAATGCCATGAAAATGTGGCACGCTGAGAAATAGAACATGTTGTGCCAAATTTCAAAATTCACGATGTGCATGAAGATCAATCCAGGAACATATAGTTGACATGTCCGAAAGCTACACTCCAGGTCCATCAAAGACAAAAGCCAGGCACGTGAGCCCACATCGAATCCCTGCAATCTAGAGTAAGATTCAGCTGGATCTTTAAGTTTGAGGCTGCCTGGTCTACATACCTACTTACCTGACAGCTAGGGTTACACAAAGCAACTTTTTCTTCAAGAATAAAACCAGCAAAATTAAATATGTATATAAAAAGAAATAAAGCATATATAACCCCCAAGAAAATAAAAGCAGTCATTAAAAGTCTCCCAACCACCAAGTGCTTTTAGTGCAAAATTTTTCCAAACATCAAACTATCCTAGGAACATTGCGAAACTTGTTCAATAAAGAAGGCCACAGTCACATTGTTATCTAAACCACACAAAGACTCAAGAAAGAAAGAAAATTTCAGACAGGTCTCCCTTATGAACATCAATTTAAAAATACTCAATAAAATTCTTGCAATCTGAATCCAAGAACACGTCAATAAAATCATCCACCAATATCAAGGAGGTTTCATCTGAGAGGTGCCAGGATTGTTCAACATATGAAAATCCATCAATGTAATCCACTATATAAACAAACAGAAAGAAAAAACCCCACAGGATTTTCTCATCAGATACTGAAAAAGCCTTTGACAAATTCCAACACCACATTCATGTTAGAAGACTTGGAAAGAAAATGCACACAAGGTGTATACATAAACACAATAAAGGCAATAAACAGCAAGCCTATAGCCAATATCCAATTAAATGGAAATAAATTTAAAGCATTCCACTAAAATCAGGGACAAGACAAGGCTGTCTACTCTCTTTGTATTTCTTAAATATAGTATTTGAAGTCCTCACTACAGAACTAAGACAACTACAGGGGATCAAGAAGATACAGAGTAGAAAGGAAGGAGCCAAATTACTACTATTCACAGATGATATGATAGTAAATATAAGTGACCAAAAAATTCTACTGTAGAACTCCTCCACATGATAAAGCGACGGATACAAAACTGGCTGAAAAAATCCAGTAGCCCTTTTGAATATCAACTATAAATGGGATGAGAAATGAATTATAGACATAAAACTCTGCACAATAGCCACAAAAAACTTAAAATTCCTGGTGTTACTCTTAAAAAGCAAGTGAAAGACTTGAATGAGTACAATCCAAGTCTCTGAAAAAGTAACTGAATAAGATATCAGAACATGGAAAGATCTCTCATGCTCATGGCTTGGTAGGAATAAGAAAGTAGAAATTGCCATCTTATCAAAAGCAATCAACAGTTTTAATGCACTTCCCACAAAAATCCCAACACAATTCCTTGCAAACATTGAAAGAAAAATCCTAACTTCATACAGAAAAACAACAAACACAGCATAGTTTAAAAAATTCTGTGTAATAAGTAACTTCTGGGGGTATCACCATCCCTGATCCCAAGCTGTATTACAGAGCAATAGTAATACAAAACAAACAAACAAACAAACAAACAAACAAACAAACACATGGTATTGACACTAAAAACAGACCAGCTGATCAATGGAGTTGAATCAAATCTACTGACATTTGATTTTTGATAAAGAAACCAAAACCATAGAATGGAAAAACGAAATCAACTTCAGCAAATGGTACTGGCCTAACTTAAAGTCTGCATGTAGTAGAAGAGAAACAGATCTGTATTTCTCACCTTTCACAAAACTCACGTCTAAGTGGATCAAAGACCTCAACATAAAACTGGAGAGTGTAAATCTAATAGAAGAGAAAGTGGGGAATAGCTTTAACTCATTGGTACAGGAGACGCCTCTCTGAACGTCACAGGCACTAAGATCAACAACTATAAATGGCCCCACAGAACTGAAAATCTCCTGGACGGCAAGGGATACTGTCAATAGGACAAAATGACAGACAGCTGACTGGAAAAGACCTTCACCAATGCTGTGTCCGACAGAGGGATAATATCCAAAATACAGAAAGAACCCAGGAAATTGGACACCAATAAATCAAATCATCCATGTAAATATTGGGGATCAGAGCTAAAAGAAAATTCTTAACAGATGAATCTCTAGTCTCCAAGAAGCTATTAAATAAATGCTTAACATCCCGAGTCATCAGGGAATTGCACATCAAAATGATGCTGATTTCCATCTTACACCTGTCAGAATGGCTAAGATCATGAACCTAAGTGACAGGACACGATGGGGGGGCAGGAAGTGGAACAAGGGCAACATGCCTCCATTTCTGGTGGGAAAGACAACTTGTACAACCATGTTGGAAATCAATCTGGAGGTTTCTCAGAAAATTGTGACTAGACATACTTAAATATCTACTTACCTAAAAAGCTATCCCACTCCTGGGCACATACACAAAATAAGCTCCGCCATAACACAAGGACACTTGCTCAACTATGTTCACAGAAATTTAATTCATAGTAGACAGAAACTAAAAAAAACACAGATGTCCCACAACTGAAGAATGGATAAAGAAAGTGTGGTACAGTTACACAGGCAATACCACTCAGCTATGAAAATGGATGGAACTAGAAAAGATGGATGGACATACAAAAGATCTTAAGAGTGAAGTAACATAGATCCAAAAGATGTGCATGGTGTGTACTTACTTATAAGTGGATATTAACCATGAATATTGAATAGCCATGGTATAATCCACAGAACCAAAGAAGCCAAGGAGATCTTAAAGGAGGATGTTTGACGTCCACTCAGAAACTAAACTAAAATAGATATCTGAAATAGATGAAGGGAAGGAACTAGGTGGGAGAGGAGAGGAGAGGTAATGGGGGGTGGGCATCAGCTGTGGGGAGAGTAGGGGAAGTGGGACCAGGAGAGAGAGCAGACATCAGTAGAAGGGTGTAAAAGTAACTTTTATTCTCCTGAATCAAACGTTGTCTAGGAGGCTTCTACCTCTTCTGATGGCCTAGGTCTAGACCTGGAAGATTCTAGCCTCTGTACAATCTAACCTAGGCCTAGAATGTTTTCAGCCTCTGAGATACACTGGTTTCTGTTGTTGTTGTTGTTGTAGTTTTGTTTTGTTGTTGTTGCTGTTTGTTTTTGTTTTCTTTGTTTTTTCCAGACAGGGTTTCTCAGTGTAGCCTTGGCTATCCTGGACTCACTTTGTAGACCAGCCTGGCCTTGAACTCACAGCGATCTCCATGCCTCTGCCTCCTGAGTGCTGGGATTAAAGGCGGGAGCCACCACACCCAGTTTGAGATAGACTGCTTAAAGAGCACAGCCTTACTCGTTCTTTCTGAGCTCTGGGCTGGCTGGTTCAACTCAGCTGTTCTGGCTCAAACTCTTCTCACAGCTGACTTACTTAATCTAGTTTCTCTCAGCCCAGAATTGCTCTGCTTAGCCTCAAACTAATTCAGCAATCTGCTCTAATCTTCTGGATTCTTCTCATTTTCTGCCTTATTCTCAGCTACCCATCTCTCTATTACTGTCATGGTAAAACTGCTTCCTCTCCCTGTAAAAGTGCCTCTTAAGTAGCTTCCCTTGGCTCTCTCTAGTGGGAGTTGGCCATATCCTATTCTACCAAATCTTCTCTGATTCATCACCTCTTCTTCCAAAAAATCATATCACTTTCAAGCCTGGGTGTTGCTTTTTTCTTTAAATTAACTTAACCTTCAGTTAGTATTAAAGGACTATATCACCATGCCTCGATACAAGCTTTCCTTTACTTGATGCTTGCTGTATAACAGGCTGTCTTTAAACTCAAATCTGTTTGCTTCTGTCTCCTGGTTTAAAGGCATGTTTTGTATTACAACTGGATCACACAGACCTAGAAGACCTTTGGATGTGATCTCTTGCCTGCTGGGTTACATACACCTAAGATAGTCTTTCCATGTGATCTCTTACGAGACCAGCCATCTTCTGAATTAACATTCTTCTGCAGAAGGGGGCATCTCTGGGAAAGGAAGGCTCCTTGAAATCTATGGGTGTGACTCTAGCTGAGACCCGTACCATCAGGGGTTAAGAGCCTGAAGTTGCCAATTACTGTAGCCAGGTGGGACTTCCAGTGGAGGGAGGCGGACACAAAACCACCCTTTAAGCCATCGACCCAAAATTTACCTTGCCTATTAAAATTATAGAGGTAAAGATGGATCAGAGATTGAAGAATTGGCAAACAAATAACTTGCTGCTCAACATAAGATCTACCCAAAGGAGAAAGAGCCAATCTCTGACACTATTAGTGATACTCAGCTATACTTGCAGACAGGTTCCTAGGATGAGTGTTTTCTGAGAGTCTTCCTCCACAGCTGATGGAAACAGATGCAGAGACCCAGAGCCAAACAATAGGCAGAGAGCAGGGAATTTGGGGGAAGGTTGGGAGAAAAGATAGAGGGATCCTTGGCAGTTTAGGACACCAAAGAAAACCTCCAGTCAACTATCTTGAGTCCATGGGGACTCACAGAAACTGAACCATAACCAAAGAGCATACATAGGCTGAACCTAGATCCCATATATACACAGACACACAGACAGACACACACACACACACACACACACACACACACACACACACACACACACACACATATAAGATATGCAGTTTGGTTGACATAAGGGTCCCCTAAGTATGGGAATAGGAGCCGTCTGGACTATGCTGTCTGACTTTGGATCTCTTTTTCCCTATCTGGGCTGCCTCCTTAGGTATCAGTGAGAAAGGATGTTCTTAGTCCTGCTGCAACTTGAGATGCCAGGAGAGATTGATAACACTTGTGGGCCTCCCCTTCACTGAGGAGAAGGAGGGCTACTTGGGGAAAGGGGGAATGATAGTGGGACTGGGAGTAGAGGAAGGACAGGTGAGGCTGTAAAGTGACTTAATTAATTAGTTCATTAATTAAAAATAAAGCTAGCAAAATAGCTTAACATTGATTACTAACTGCTTCTACTATACCTTATGTGATTTAGGGGCACAGTCTATAGTTGGGAATGCATGACAGCATGAGAAGGAAATGAACAGTTTCAAACACAACACAGTAGAAACAAAAACATAAAATTGGTTGAGTCTACAGACACTCAAATCCCATCCCCAAAAAGACATCTAGGTAAACTCCTAGGACAAAAGCTCCCCTAAGATAGCCAAAAAAGGGGAGATGAGTGTTTAAAGATATGAGGTTACCTAGAGTCTTTCTGATTTGACCAATTATATTCTGATATTGGTCATTATTGACTCACTATGAAAATGCTTTTCACTCAACTTCAATGATCCTAACAGTCTGCAAGGGGTCATACACTATTCGAGAGAACAAAGACTCTTCTGACACTCCAGAAAATCTTTTGATAGCTATATTTTCTAAAATCTGGAAACAGGTTATATACAATATACAATGGCACAGAATAAACCTTCCCATTCCAATTGAGAGGAATGTACATATAGTGAGGCAAGATTGGATGGAGACAAAAAAAAAAAAAAAAGAAAAAAAGAAAAAGTCCAGGAACTCAAACACCAAGACCCTAGCTCTGTCTCAGATACATGGGGCTTCATTTTCACAGGGTATAGATGGTCCTATGACTGCAATGTCTCATTCATCACTCAGTTTTGTTACTTTAACCCAGTATATGCACCTCTCCATGATATATTTCTCAGAGCTTAGGTGTCTCAACATCTTATGGTCTTAAAATGCAACACGGGCTACATATCCAAAGCCTGGTGAAATGAAATCTCATAGTTTCCTTACTGGGGCACTGACTCTGCAAAACATAAATAGCTGGAGCAACGCTGAACTGAAATCACAGAGACAGAACACATGACCTTGAATTTTGCATCATTCTTGTTTCAAAAACCAGTACAATGGGGCTGGAGAGATGGCTCAGAGGTGAAGAACACTGGTTGTTCTTCCAAAGGTCCTGGGTTCAATTCCCAGCAACCACATGGTGGCTCACAACCATTTATATTGGATCTGGTGCCCTCTTCTGGCCTGCAGACAGAATACTGTATCAATAATAAATAAATAATTAAAAAAAAAAAAAGTACAACAATGGGTGATCCTGCCAACTTTGGTTTCTAAACTGAGATGAAATATGCCAGCCATGGACCAGAGTTGCAGCAGGTTTTATATGAAGTGCCTTCTTTGGAATCAATTTGCCTATACTTTCCATTAATTAAAGGTGTAGCAAGAATGGATGTTACCCATCTTAGGGTTCCAATACAGAGGCAGGGCTTTCTATTTCCTGGTGATAAGCTCCTTGAAAATCCCTTCTTATCTTACAGGATATGACTGCCATCTAAAACTATCTAGTTCTGTTTTTTCTCTAAACCCACAGACTGCATTTTCATCTGCCCCACTTGTTGCTTTTTTTAGATGGTTCTGTCAGCTCACAGTCCAATATTCTGTAAGGTTAGAATAGAAATTCAACTTAGAAAATTATAGCAAAAACCATGGGCAAACATTGTTTCCTGGCTTGCTTGCTTACTTGAGCACTGTCTTATTTGCAGCCTGATCTCTTATCCAACCCAGGCACACTTGCTAAGGGATACTGCAACCCTCAGTGGAAGAGCCTCCCACATCAATCTCCAAACAATATAATCTCTCACAGACATAGCAATCAGCCATTCTAATGAGGGCATGCCTCATCATTAACATTTTTGCCTGCTTTAATTGGCTTATCTGCAGCTGAAAACTTCTTAAGCCTAGAAGCCTGCTAGCTTTGGCCTCTTGGAGTTCAGGAATAGCCCACACTGACCACGTGGACACCAAACTCAGATCAGAGATAATTTACTGGCCATTTAGCAAAGACTCACTGGTTAAGAACATAGTATGGTTTGAGAAACGACACTGTGATCCAGACCATTCACAGAGTAATTTTAAAAGATAATCAGGAGGAATCAATTTTATTTCAGGTATATTGTGTCCTACCCAGGCAAGAAGAATTAATTCTATTCCTGGTACACTGTGCCTAGGTGGATAGACAAAGCATTTGAAACTGATTCGATGGGATATAAGGTAGGGGATATTGGGGACGTTCTAGTGCCCTATTCTTTTCCTGAGAAAGGAACAATGCAGGGTAATATTGCTTAACTCCAACAGAACATACATTTATCTTTAACTCAAGCAGAACAAGCATTTATCATCTGTTGTCACTGATTCATGGTATTGTTTGGTGTTTCCTATTGGACTGTATTTCTGGTACCCTGCCAAGGAAGAATAGAATCTCCCCCAAAGAACTGCTTCTAAACTAGTTCACACCCCTTTTTTCTATGAACCTTCTTTCTCCCCTACCTTTCAATGGTAGATTAAAATGAAGATAAAAGGATTTAGGAACCCTAAATAAAGTAGGTTTTGAAAAATCTAAACCTACAATAGAGTTGGTACTGGAGCTCACAGATTAACTCCAGTTGAACAAATCTCCCACCCTGTGAGTTCCCTGTCAGCAGCAACTACAACTGATGCTTTGGGTGCTGCTGCCTTTTCCATGGCTTCAGCTTCTCAGTTTCTCCAGGAGTGTGATCGCTCATCCCAGCACTGTGGAGATTTAGCCACAGCAGCTCTGCAGTCCTGGGCTGTTGCTGTCTGGAGGTGTGGAAAGGCCAACAACACCAGCTGAAGATGGGAGAACCCTTCTCATGGAACACATGTAGGTGGCACCCAGGTGAGCAGGAGATGGAAAAAGGGGGCACCCAGGGATTGATGTAGGGGGATTCCAGGGCCAAAACTTGAAGGAGCCCTGCCTGGCTGCTGGAGATCCTCAGAAGGGGACCTGATAACTTTCTTGCAAAGTATACATAGTTCACAAAGAGTCCATGGCAGAGAAGGGTTTACCTGTTGCTTCATTCTGCATGAATAATATGAATAGAAAAATGCTTCAGCTAACTGCTATGAAAATGTTTACCCACCGATCTGGTCTGTTTCCATTCACATGCGAGAGTTAATACATGCTGGGAAAGTACATCATGCTGGGAAATGACAGACATTATAGCCTGTCCTGCTTCACCCTACACTGTAAACATAAACTGTGCATCCTGTTCTGTTCTGAATACTGAAGCCATAATCCACATGAAAATCTTATTCCTGATATAGAAATGGACCGTTCACAAATTGGCTAAAATGAATTATTTTAAAACTCTGCCGTGGTACACTCCTTTAATTAAAGAACTTAGGAAGTTTAGTCAAGAAGAAAGCAAGGCCATTTCTCTGGGAAACAGACAGCCCTCAAGGCCCCTCTGAATTAGCATAGCTTTATTGGAGAGACTTTTCTCCAAGATATTAGATGCAGCTGTGCTAGAATTAATATGCCTTGTCACACAGACATCATAATACAAACAAATAAAAAATTAAGTAATAAAATATCTTTGTAGGGACCGCTAAAAATAGATTTTGCATTCTACATGCTGCTGCCATTAAATTTCTTTAAATTTAGTCCCCAGGTTATGTTTTGAACTATTTAAATATGAATTGGAGACAGCAAGCCTACCCATTTAAGACATTTACCCAGCAATGATAGTGCCAGAAGTATTTCTTAAGGACACCAGTGCTTTCAAACATCAGTGACAGAGTCCTAAGTGGAAGGTCCCAGAGGATGAGAAAGAAAGGAGAAGTAGAAGATAGAAAGTAGAAAAGCCGAGGTGAGGAGGTTTTGCACAAGCTATGTCTTCTCTCTAGTAAGGTTTGTAAGAATTGCATCTTGTATACCGCTCACAGGGGGAAATGAAATAAAAGGGAGATGTTTATGAAGTCAAGTGAAGCTTAATACAATGAGACAAACTCGAGAGGAGAGAGAGGATCTTACACCTAAACGTTAAATGCTAAGGGCAGAACTTGTAGCAGATCCTACAGATTTTAAGGCATCCTTCCTAGAACATTTCTATACACCAGCCCAAGCTCCAAAAGAGTTGCCAAATGCAGCCCCATAGGAAGTTACTCAGTGGCCATGTTCAGGTCCAGGTCCAGGAAGGCACTAGGGTCACATAGGACCCCAAAGGTGGCCTCATCTGGCCTTTGCTTATCACATAACCCCAGGGAGGACCCACCACATCAGCTCCTGCAGCTACCCTTTCTGATCCTCCCCATTGTGGGTGTTCAGTTGGCATCTGCAGTTGCCCTCCCCCTCCCCTACATGCTCTGTTAAATCCCTCTTCTTTCTCCAAGCCTGCTCCCTGCAAGGAAAGCCTCTGCACATTCTTAGCATTCCTTGAGAAGCTCCAACCCCCACCCCTGGGGCCAAGGGCTTCCCTAGGACAGCAGGTGGCAGATAGTTCATCTTCCTTCACCTATAATCCTTGTTGCCAAAGTTGGGGGGTGGGGAGCGATTTCCTCTGGCCTTGTTGCCTGAGGCTACTGACCTAGCCCAGGAGTTTCAGTTCCCAAGTACTCTTGCCCTTTTATGTTCAATTGGCTTCCACTAGCTTATTTCACCTGTGCAGATAACCCATCAGTCAGCAGACACAGGAGGCTGTGCTAAGCACAAGCAGTGAGTCCTCCCCGGGTTAGTTGGGAAGACAGATGTTAAGGCCATTGGAGGACAGTGCTAGGGAAATGCAAGTCTCTACAGCTCTGGAAAAAGTTTGGCCCAGGGTAGGAAGCTTGGGCCAGCAACCACGATTCTGTGCCCCTCCCCAGCATGCTAACCTGGAGAAGTGTATATGTCACTCAAGACGAAGTGGCCAATCATGGCCTCCAGTCAGAGACACGCCCCAGGTCAGCCGGGGAGGAGGGTTCTTCCGGGAGCCTTGCTGAAGAGTCAGTTCTGTGGCTGTGCAGGCTTGGGTAATTCCGCGTGGTGTGCACTGACCTCTGCTGCTGGGTGTTGTGGAGAAGCTCAGGCAAGTTCCGAAGTCCCGACATGGTGAGTGGAGGGTCACTGCCCAGAAGTGGGAGGAGCAGGCTGCTGTGGAGAGCTAGCTGGAGTGGTGGGGCTGTGTGGGAAGACAGAGCAGTAGGCTACTGGAGAATAAGCACATGTGCTACCGAAATGCCAATCTCTGCAGATCTGGAAATGGACTGGAAACCTGAGCCATGAACTATTCTCCGGTGTCTTCCGGACACTGTAATTTTAAGGGAGGTGCTCATGTCTCTGGAGACTCACCGGCTAATCAGAGCCTCCAGGTGGACAGGCCAGTATTAAGATGAGGCTCTGTCTTCTGGCTGCCATACACAGGTGCAGCTCTTTAGCTGAGCTTTCTTTAATGGTTCTGTGTGATGTGCTTTGAGCACTGCTGCTGAGTGCTGTGAGAGAAGCTCAGGCAAGGTCCGAAATGACAAAGTGGTGAGCTCAGGGTCACTGCTGACTGATGGGTTATCTCCACAGGTGAAATAAGCCAGTGGAAGCCAGATTGAACATAAAGGGCAAGTTTACTTGGGAACTGAAACTCCTGGGCTAGTTCAGTAGCCTCAGGGGCCTAGGCCAGAGGAAATCGGGTCTCACCTCCCAAGTATGGCAACAAGGATTGCAGGTGAAGGAAGATGAACTATCTGCGACCTGCTGTACTAGGGAAGCCCTTGGCCCCAGGGGTGGGGCTTGGAGCATCTCCAGGAATGCTAAGAATGTGCAGAGGCTTTCTTGCAGTGGGCAGGGTTGGAGAAAGAAGTGGGTTTGAACAGAGCATGTGGGGGAGGGGGAGGGCAACTGCAGATGCCAACTGAACACCCACAATGGGGAGGATCAGAAAGGGGAGCTGCAGAACCTCCCTGGGGTTGTGTGTTAAGCAAAGGCCAGATGCAGTGTCTTTTGGATTCCCATGTGACCCTAGTACCTCCCTGTAACTGGACCTGGACCTGGACCTGGCCACTACATATCTTCCTGTGGGGCTGCATTTGGGCAATTCTTTTGGAGCTTGGGATGGTGTATAGAAAAGTTCTAGGAAGGATGTCAACCTTGGAAAGCCTTAATTTCTGTAGGATCTTCTACAAGTTCTGCCCTTAGCATTTAACATTTAGGTGTAAGATCCATTTGGAGTTAATTTTGTGGAGGTTGTAAAAGGCATCTCATGCGTTGGTTAGCAATCCAGGGTTAAGCTTTGATGGAGAAAAGTAGAATTGATGATGTGAAGGATGCACCCATTCTTAGAAATGGTACCAACTGCAAGTAGAATTTAGCTGAGGGAGGTCTGCCTCCAACACACCCCACAGATGAACAGTATGCTAACCTGGTCTGTTAGAAGTTAGGAAGCTAGGAGACACCTGTTTGTTCACTAGGATTGTCCAGACAGTTGGCTCCAAACCATGGCAGAGGAAACACCCTGTACTACTCCCATCCTCCTATCAAAGAAGAGGCCTCTCACAAGCTGCTCAAGTATTGAGAATAAAATAAAGCTCTTTCTCTAAGCATGGGATAATGTTTGGGAGAGTTGTTAAGGGTTTGTGCCAGTGATTTGTGTGTGTGTGCACGGGGTATGTTCAGAACCTCAAAACCCAACTCTCCTCACTTCCTAAACCTATGGTTAGCAGTATGAAGGCCACTGTGAGCTTGGTCAGTACTGTTCTTGAGATACCCTTTGTTCCCCCTGTCCAACATTGTTTTATTAGAGTCCTCTGGAGTTTGTCTCATTGTGTGAAGCTTCACTTGACTTCATAAACATCTCCCTTTTATCTCATTTCCCCCTGTGAGAGGTATACAAGGTGCAATTCTTACAAACCTTACTAGACATAAGACATAGCTTGTGCAAAACCTCCTCACCTCAGCTTTTGTACTTTCTATCTTCTACTTCTCCTTTCTTTCTCATCCTCTGGGCCTTCCACTTAGGACTCTGTCACTGATGTTGAAAGCACTGGGGTCCTTAAGAAATATTTTTGGCAACATCAGTGGTAGGTAAATGTCTTCAGTGGCTAGGCTTGCTGTGTCCAGTCCATATTTAAATTGTTGGAAACATAACCTGGGGGCTAAATTTAAAGAAACTTAATGGTAGCAGCATGTATGATGTAAAATCTGCTTTTAGCTGTCATTACAGAGATTTTTTATTAGTTAATTTTGTATTTGTGTGTACTGTGATGTCTGTGTGAGATGGCATATTAATTCTAGCACGGCTGCATCTAATGTCTTTGAGAAAACTCTTTCTGATAAAGCTATGCTAACTCAGGGGGCCTTGATGTCTGCCTGTTGCGTCCCAGAGAAATGGCCTTGCTTTCTTCTTGACTAAACTTCTTAAGTTCTTTAATTAAAGGACTGTGCCACAGCAGTGTTTTAAACTAACTCATTTTAGTTATGTACTTATATGCCCATTTCCCTATCAGAAATAAGGCTTTTCATGTGGGTCATGCTGCTGCCTTGAGATCAGAACAGGATGCACAGTTTACGTTCACGCTGCAGGGTGAAGCAGGACAGGCCATAACTAGCTCACAGACTAATGTTTAGGGCAGTCAGCTGGGAGAGCCAATACTATGAAGAAAGACCTGGTTGAGGCAAGGTGAGTGATGATGTCATCTCCCAGCATGGATTAACTCATGCATGTGAATGGAAACAGACCAGATCGGTGGGTAAACTTTTTAATATCATTTAGCTGGAGCATTTTTCTGTTCATATTATTCATGCAGATTCAAGCAACAGGTAAACCCTTCTCTGCCATGGACTCTTTGTGAACTCTGTATACTTTCCACGAAAGTAATCAGGTCCCCTTCTGAGGATCTGCAGCACCCAGGCAGGGCTGTTTCAAGTTTTGGCCCTGGAATCCTCCTATATCATTCCCTGGGTGCCCCCTTTTTACATCTTCTGCTCACCTGGGTGCCACCTACATGTGTTCCATGAGAAGGGTTCTCAGATCTTCCACTTGCGGTGTTCGCCTTTCCACACCTCCAGACAGCAACAGCCCAGGACTGCAGAGCTGCTGTGGCTAAATCTCCACAGTGCTGGGATGAGCGATCACACTCCTGGAGAAACTGAGAAGCTGAAGCCATGGAAAAGGCAGCAGCACCCAAAGCATCAGTTGTAGTTGCTGCTGACAGGGAACTCACAGGGTGGGAGATTTGTTCAACTGGAGCTACTCTGTGTGCTCCAGTGCCAACTCTATTGTAGGTTTAGATTTTTCAAAACCTACTTTATTTAGGGTTCCTAAATCCCTTAATCTTCCTTTTAATCTACCAACCAGAGGGAGTGGAGAAAGAAGGTTCATAGAAAAGAGGGTGTGAACTAGTTTAGAAGTAGTTATTTGGGGAGATTCTATTCTTCCTGGCAGGATACCAGAAGTGCAGTCCAATAGGAAGCACCAAACAATACCAAGAATCAGGGACAGTGACACAATCCACCAGAGCCAGCAAGTCTCCAGCTAATAGGTATGAGTCAGCAGAACTGGCCAGAATCAGCCAGAATAGCACAAGAAGTTGTGGCAAGAGGCTCTCTATGGAGTGAAGACTATTGTGCACACTTCAACACTTGCTGTTTCCATTCAGTACTTGCTGCCTAGTTCAATACTTGCTGCTTAGAATAGAACAACAGAGGATGAATGCTTGTTCTGCTTGAGTTAAAGATAAATGTATGTTCTGTTGGAGCTAAGCAATATTACCCTGCATTGTTCCTCTCTCAGAAGAGTAGAGCACTAGAACGTCCCCAATATCCCCTACCTTATATCCCATCGAATCAGTTTCAAATGCTTTGTCTATCCACCTAGGCACAGTGTACCAGGAATATAATTAATTCTTTTTGGCTGAGTTTGATACAATACACCTGAAGTAAAATTGATTCTTCCTGATTATCTTTTTTAATTGCTCTGTGAATGGCTCTGGGTCACAGTCCCCTTTTTCAAACCTGTCATATTTTCTCGAGCAGTCAGTCTTTGTTAAATGACCAGTAAATTTTCTCTTCCCTGAGTTTGGTGTCCAAGTGGTCAGTGTGGGCTATTCCTGAACCCCCAGAGGCCAAAGCTAGCAGGCTTCTGGCTTAAGAAGCTTTCAGCTGCAGATAAGCCAATTAAAACAGGCAAAAATGTTAATGATGAGGCATGCCCTCATCAGAGTGGCTGATTGCTATGCCTGTGAGAGATTATATTGATTGGAGATTGATGTGGGAGGCTCTTCCACTGACGGTTGCCCTATCCCTTAGCAAGTGTGCCTGGGTTGGATAAGAGATCAGGCTGCAAATAAGAGAGTGCTCAAGTAAGCAAGCAAGCCAGGAACAATGTTTGCCCATGGTTTTTGCTATAATTTTCTAGGTTGAGTTTCTATTCTAACCTTACAAAATGTTGGACTGTGAGCTGACAGAACCATCTGAAAAAGCAATAAGTGGTGCAGAAGAAAATGCAGTCTGTGAGTTTAGAGAAAAAACAGAACTAGGTAGTTTTAGATGGCAGTCAAATCCTGAAAGAAACGAATGGATTTTTCAAGGAGCTTATCACCAGTAAAGAGAAAGCATTGCCTGTGCATTGGAAGCCTAAGATGGGTAACATCCTTTCTTGCTACACCTTAAATTAATGGAAAGTATAGGCAAATTGATTCCAAAGAAGGTACTTCGTATAAAACCTCCTGCAATTCTGATCCTTGGCTGGTATATTTCATCTCAGTTTAGAAACCAAAGTTGGCAGTATCACCCATTGTTGTACTTGTTTTAAACCAAGAAAGATGCACAATGCAAGGTCATGTATTCTGTCTCTGTGAATTTAGTTCAACGTTGCTGCAGCTATTTATGTTTTACAGAGACAGTAAGGAAACTATGAGCTCTCATTTCACCAGGCATTGGATATGTAGCCCAAGGTGCATTTTGAGACCATAAGATGTTGAGATACCTAAGCTTGAGAAATATATCATGTAGAGATTCATATACTAAGTTAAAGTAAAAGCTAGGCGTGGTGGCACACGCCTTTAATCCCAGCACTCAGGAGGCAGAGGCAGGCGGATTTGTGTGAGTCGAGGCCAGCCTGGTCTACAAAGTGAGTCCAGGATGGCCAAGGCTACACAAAGAAACCCTGTCTCAAAAAACCAAAAATAAAATAAAATAAAATAAAATAAAGTAACAAAACTGAGTAATGAATGAGAAATTGTAGTCATAGGGTTATCTGTAACCTTTGAAACTGGCCCCATGTCTGAGACAGAGTTAGGGTACTTGCTGTTTGCCCTGCTGGTGTTTTTGTTTTCTTTTGCTTTGTTCTGTTTTTCCTTTTTCTTTTTTTCTTTCTTTTTTTTTTTTTTTTTTTTTTTTTTTTTGGCCTTCATCCAGGCTTTCCTCACTATATATACATTTCTTTCAATTGGAATGGGAAGGTTTATTCTGTGCCATTGTATATTGTGTAAAGATATAACTTGTTTCCAGATTTTAGAAAATATAGCTATGAAAAGATTTTCTGCAGTGTCAGAAGAGGCTTTGTTCTCTTTAATACTCTATGAGCAGTTGCAGACCATTAGGATCATTCAAGTTGATTAAAATGCATTTTCACTGTGAGTCAATAATGACCAATATCAGAATATAATTGGTCAAATCAGAAAGACTCTATGTAGCGTCATTTCTTTAAACACTTATCTCCACTTTTTTTTTTTTTTTTTTTTTTTGGCTTTCTTAAGGGAGTTTTTGTACTAAGCGTTTACCTAGATGTCTTTTTGGTGCTGGGATTTGAGTGTCTGTAGACTCAACTCATTTTATGTTTTTCTTTCTCCTGTGTTGTGTTTGAAACTGTTTGTTCAGCTTTCTTCTCATGCTGTCATGCATCCACGACTATAGACTGTGCCCCTAAATCACATAAGATATAGTAGAAACAGTTAGTATTCAATGCTAAGCTATTTTGCTAGCCATATTTTTAATTGATGAACTAATTAATTAAGTCACTTTACAGCCTGCCCTCTCTCTCCTCTACTCCCAGTCCCACCATCATTCCCCTTTCCCCAAGTAGCCCTCCTTCTCCTCAGTGAAGGGGAGGCCCACAAGCGTTATCAGCCTCCCCTCGCATCTCAAGTTGCATCAGGACTAAGATATCCTTTCCCACTGATGCCTAAGGAGGCAGCCTAGATAGGGAAAAAGGGATCCAAAGTCAGACAGCATAGGGAAATGTCTCCTATTCCTATTGTTAGGGGACCCACATGTTAACCAAACTGCACATCTTCTAAATATGTGTAGTCAGTCTATGTATGCTCTTTGATTATGGTTCAGTTTCTGAGAGTCCCCATGCGCTCAAGATAGGTGACTGTAGGTTTTCTTGTGGTGTCCTCGACTGCCCAGGATCCCATTGTCTTTCTTCCTAACCCTCCCCCAAATTCCCTGTGCTCTGCCTATTGTTTGGCTCTGGGTCTCTGCATCTGTTTCCATCAGGTGCTGGAGGAAGACTCTCAGAAAACACTTATGCTAGAAACCTGTCTGCAAGCATAGCAGAGTATCATTAATAGTGTCAGGGATTGGCTCTTTCCCCTTTGCGTAGGTCTTATGTTGAGCAGCCAGTTATTTGTTTGCCATTTCTTCAATCTCTAATCCATCTTTATCCCTATACTTTTTGTAGGCAAGATAAATTTCGAGTCAAAGGCTTTAAGGGTGGTTTTGTGTCCCCCCTCCCTCTTCTGGAAGTCGACGTGGCTATAGTAGTTGGCAACTTCAGGCTCTTAGCCCCTGATGCTACAGGTCTCAGCTAGAGTCACCCCCATAGATTCCAAGGAGCCTTCCTTTCCCAGGGATGCCCCCTTCTGCAGAAGAATATTAAATCAGAACATGGCTGTTCTTGTAAGAGATCACATGCAAAGACTTTCTTAGGTGTATGCAACCCAGTAGGAAAGAGAACACATCCAAAGGTCTTTTATGTCTGTGAGATCCAGTTGTAATACAAAACATGCCTTTAATCCAGGAGACAGAAGCAAACAGATTTGAGTTTAAGGCCAGCGTGGTATAGAGCAAGTATCTAGTAAAGAAAAGCTTAGATCTATATATGGTGATATAGTCCTTAAATCTTAATTAAAGGTTAAGTTAATGTAAAGAAGGAAGCAGCACCCAGGCTTGATAGTGATGATTGGGAGGAAGAAGAGGTGATGAATCAGAGAAGATTTGGTAGAATAGGATATGGCCAGCTCCCACTAGAGAGAGCCAAGGGAAGCTACTTAAGAGGCATTTTTACAGAGAGAGGAAGCAGTTTTGCCAGGAACCAGACCACAAAGAAAATAATATGTCTTTCTCCTGCCAAAAGCTCAATGATGGTTCCATTAGTTTAGGGGTTTTCTTCTGCTAAAATCAAATTAAGCTCTTAACGAATGAATGATTATAAAAGGTGTAGTCTTCAAGGTAAGTAAAAACTTATATAGAAATGGATCAGGGAATAATGCTTTTACAAACAGTATTGCTGCTGGGCAGTGGTGGCATATGCCTTTAATCCCAGCTCTTGGGAGGCAGAGGCAGGCAGATTGCTGTGAGTTTGAGGCCAGTCTGGTCTACAAAGGTAGTCCAGGACAGTCAAGGATATACAGAGAGAACCTGTCGTGAAAAACAAACACACACAAAAAACCCAAAACAAACAAAAAACCAAATGACAACAAAAATACTATTGCTACCCAGCACATCTTCCACAGTGGGCGGATGGAAAACACAGTTTTATTAGTCAAGGTTCTCAATATGAGCACAACTGGTAGAATGGATCTCATTCTGTGTATTTTGAAAGTAAATTTCTTTTGAATGTCTCACAACTGTGGTCCAGCTAGTTCAACCTTGGCTATCTACCAAAGAAAAGTAAAGAGTCTAGAACTTGTTTGATTCATGAGGCTGGTTGTCTTATCTGGTGCTCAGTATACTTCAGAAGTCCAAAAATTAGGATGTAAAGACACTAAAGGAATGAAAATTTCCTAGCCAAGACTAATGAAAACCAGCCAAGAAAGAAAGCTTCCTTCTTCAATATCTTCTTTACATGTAGGCTGACACCCATAGCTGTGGCCCTGATTAAAGATCAATATTATCATCTCAAAAGATCCACATTGAAGAAAGGTCTTTCCATTTCAAAAGCCTTATTTAAGCAAACTCTCTCCAAAAAGAAAGCATGGGGTACTGTATCGGGAGTGTGGACAAGTTCATATAGAGTCTGCCTATGCCTACTCATGCTCACCTGGCACATCCACCTGTAAAGATGGTCGCAATGTAAAGGCAGAGACATCTGAGGCACTGTTGGCTAAAAATCATGCAGGAACATATATAAATTATAAAAAGAAGGACACATTTGCTTTCATAGAGGACGGAGAAGAGTTCATTTTAACTAGCCCTGGCTGCTCTGACTGAAGCCTGTGACATCACTGTAGAGAATTCCATTCCTTCTAGTTTTTTTAGCTTTGTTTTTAATTTTATGATTACAGGTGTTCGACAGTAGACATTTGTACACAGTGCCTACATAGGCCAACAGAGCCCAGATCTCCTGGGTCAGAAGTTACAGGAGATTGTTAGCTCCCACAGAACTTCTGAGAAATTCATAAAGCATCTTCATTACTATCTGTTGCTCTAGTCCCAGGCGTTCTGACACCATCTCCTGGCCTCCCTGGCCACCAGTCGTGAATAAGGTACAAAGACATGCATTCTGACAAAACAGGACTCTAACCAGAATTAACAGGTATGGGGAGAGATTGGTGTATGGCGTGGCTACAAAATTTATACTGAGCCTTCATAGCCCAGAGCTACATGACTTCCATCAAAGCCACAACCCCATTCTTAGTGTTTTTGTTTGTTTGTGGAGTTTTTATTTTTTGTTTTTTGTTTTTTTTTGAGACAGGGTTTCTCTGTGTAGCCTTGGCTGTCATGGACACACTTTATAGACCAGGCTGGTCTCTAACTCACAGCAATTGGGCTGCCTCTGCCTCAGGATTGCTGTGATTCAAGGCATGCTCCACCACTGCTGGGCACACCTCCCATTCTTTCTGATCCTCACATAACCAAGGTGTGATTTTCAAGGATATGAATTGGCCTCCAATGTGCTGGGGTTACTGGCATATTGTGTGAAACTTGTGTAATTAAAAAGCACCTGGGTGCCTGTGTGTCACAGCAGGGAAGCAGCATGATTGCTAGTCTGCCACCTGAGGCATTACCTTGAATATCATGCCTGGCTCACTCCCTGTCTTTGCTGATTCCCTATCTCCTCTAAGAGCCCTCTGCTCAGCAGAGACCCACTGACTCTTATCTCCTTCCTGGGGAAGGGCCCCTCATCCCCCACCCCTCCCTCCCTTCACACCTCCACTCCATCCTCTACCCCAGCCCCACCCCCAGGCCTAGCACAACTGTGGGTTTTTGTTTTCTTTTTAATCACCTTTCCACTGAGGATGATGGGTTGATTAACTGTAGTGCTCCAAAATGATTATCTCTTTATATATATATATATATATATATATATATATATATTTTTTTTTTTTTTTTTTTTTAAGTTTGATTTGTTTAAGTATACAGTGTTTCACCTTCATGTACGCCTCCCCACCAGAAGAGGGCACCAGATGGCCCTGTAGATGACTGTGAGCCACCAAATGGTTGCTGGGAATTGAACTCAGGACCTTTGGAAGAGCAGGCAGCGCTCTTAACCACAGAGCCATCTCTCCAGCCCCTCCATAATGATTATCCTCTCTTGCCTACTCTTCTCCCAGGTTTGTTTCATATCTATCAGGTGAAAGGTAGCTGCAGTTTACCTGAACGCAACATGAAGTCACAAACCAACAATCGTGTTTCCTAAACTCGCTTTAATTTGGAATCTTTTGTGTACCCTTTCACTTGTGGGACAGACTGATAACTCCATTCCAAAATGAGCAATGGCTTTGCAAGCTGTGCACCCTGATACCAGGAAGAAAAATGGAAGTGCCTGAGGGTTC
This sequence comes from Acomys russatus, assembly GCF_903995435.1. Lineage (NCBI taxonomy): Eukaryota > Metazoa > Chordata > Mammalia > Rodentia > Muridae > Acomys > Acomys russatus. The sequence continues at coordinate 30,241,118 of NC_067155.1, forward strand.
TGCTGGGACCTCAGGCAAGCTCAGAAGTTGGGACCTGGTGAGCTCAAGGTCAAAGGGGGAGGGGCAGGCATCTGAGCTCAGGAGGCCTGAGTGGCTGGGATGAGTGCAAAGGTGGAAATGCAGGCTCTTGGAGAACAGGTAGGAGTGCTACTGAAATGCAAATCTCTCCACCTAAGTAATATAGACTGGTCTTGTAATGGATCCTGTGCCAGGAACTACTGTGCTGTGTCCCTTCAGCACACTCTAACCAATGCTCCTCTCACTCAAGACTCCCATGGCCAATCAGGGACTCCAGGAAAAAGCGAAAGAGTGTTCTTCCTGGTGCTATGCTCTAAGTTCCTCTCTGTAGAGGAGCGGACTTGAGTGGCTGTGTGTGATATGCTCTGAGTGTTTGTGGTGGGTTCTCTGAGGAGAGCTCAGGCAAGGTCAGAAGACACAACATGGTGAGTGCAGAGTCACTGCTCACAGTAGGGAGGAGCAGGCAGCTCAGCAGAGGAAACTGGTGTAGTGGGTCTTCCCTGGGGCTGCGAGATAAGTAGCACCAAAAGTAGCCACCTGTGAGGTCCTTTTCGGTCTTAGTTAAGTTTCTGGACTTGGTGATGGTCTCTGCGTAACTGCACTGTGTGGATTACATCTACACAAAGCATTGGGAGCAGGGGCTTGTGACTAGAAACATCCTTGGCAGGATTACAAACTCAGATCCCTAGTTTCTCTAACTTCCTCTAAAAACCTGTTCTTAGCATTTAACATTTCTGTCTAAGATATATTTGGAAGCCAGGCATTGTGGCCCACTTCCCAAGTCCCAGCACTCAGGAGGCAAGTGGCTCGCTGTGTCTTTAAGGCCAGCCTTGCCTATAACGTGAGTCCATGGCAGCCAAGGGTAACACAGGGAAACAATGCCTCAAACAAAATAACAAACAAACAAAAAATATATATATAATTAATTTTGTCGAGGTTGTAAATGTTATCTCATGTGTTGGGTAACACTTCAGTATTAAGCTGTGACCTCTTGCTGTCCTGGTATTCATTGCATAGACGTGGCTGGCAGTCACATCATGAGATACTCCTGTCTCAGCTTCTTGACTATGAGACAGCATGAAAAAATACACTCAGTTTAAAAGTCATTTTATCATTAATAATTCCTTATATAATTTCTCTGATATGAGTCCAATACTACTAAACTCTTTCTCTACCTCCCCATACTTGTGATGATTGGCATTTATCTTGCCAGGCTATATCCTATTCAAGGGGTGAGGAAAGACACAAGTGGACCTCAGTATTCAGGATCCTTATAAAAGGTCTTGGTTACATTAGAACATCTGTATCAGGAAATTAGTGGAGGAAGCCACAGATTTATGTGAATATATTGTCAATAAAGGATCCAGCTACACTGTCATCACTATCATGCTTTCTCTTGCACCCCTGTGTGAGATATTATAGGATGCAATGACCTATGATGACGTGAATGTGAAATTCACTGTGGAAGAGTGGGCTTTGCTGGATCCTGCCCAGAAGAGTCTCTACAGAGAGGTGATGCTGGAGACCTGCAGGAACCTCACTGCCATAGGTAGGACTGTGCATTTTATGTTGCTTTTTAAAATCTAGTGACAACTGTTTCTGCATTGCTGTTATTTGTTATTGTAATGTCAACTGGAAATGAGGACGAATGAGATGAGTAAATCAGCCAGATGTCTGAGGTTAACTGAAGGGGAACTTGAATTTTGTCTACTTTCCAATAATATATCACGCATTTTTTGGTTCCTCTATTTTAGGGTACAATTGGGAAGACCATCACATTGCAGAGAATCTTCATAATTCTAGAAGATCTAGAAGGTAATTTTCATGTGCAAGTTGATACGAGTATGTCTCTGAATTACTTTTAGTTCATCCTTTAATTTCTAAAGAAAAACAAGAGTGTAAATATGCACTGTTTGAAGTGTATCGATGATTATTAAATTCTGACAAAGACATGTACCTCAAAATCAGGTATCTGATTTATTTTTGTACGTCATTTCTCTAAGAAAGAAGATAAGAAAACAATGCATTAACAGATATCACCATTTGAACCATAGCGAGCTAGATTGTAGAACTGCTAAGAGACTGTGAATGCAGGGTAAACCTTTTCATTTGCTATCTTCTTTGATAGACATGTCATTTACCACAGTGGATACTAGGTCTGTCGGCATAGGAACATTGAACAAAGCAATAAAACACTCTCTAACCGAGAAGAATTAGAATATTTTTAGTAGTGCCCATAACGTGTAGACTTTCTGAATGTAATACTGTGTACAATTAATGGCTTTTCCAATTTTTTGGCAATATATCCACAAACTCACACTGCAGAAAAACTTCCATGAATACTATCAATGTGGATTGCCTCTGTTTGCCGTGGTTCACTTTGCAATTGTAGTGTGACTCACATGAGAGGATAAATTTTAATGCAATCAGAGTGGTAAATCTGACTTCTCCCAGTTCTCTTCCAACATGTGAAAACCCTCTTCTATAGTAAAAGGATGCTTTAAATGTGGTCCATGCAATACAGGATCTTACAAATACGGCCTCTCAGGAGATGCAAAATAACACTTGAAGAAGGAAGGAAAAATGAAAGTTAATAAACTGACATTACCATGAGATCTGATTACATTTAAATTAGATGAAATATAAACTTAATTCACAGACATAAAAAAATTCATCCGTGTATATAACTTTGACATGTGCCAATTATCATTGCAGGAATGAAAGAAGATGCACTAGAGGAAAACCCTCTCCATTTATTCAGTGTGATAAATCATGGTTATGTCAATGTCATCCTCAAGGGCAAGAAATAATTCCTACTGGAGAGAAACCATATGAAGATAATCTGTATGGTGAGGCCTTTGTAAGTCACAGTAGTCTCCAAATTCATAAAAGAACAGAAACTAGGGAGAAACCCTATGAATGTGAACAATGTTTTATGGCCGATGACCATCAAAGTTCTCTTCAAATTCATGAGAAAATTCATCCTGGAAAGAAACGTTATGAATGTCAACAATGTGGAAAAGTCTTTGCGCAGCACAGATATCTTCAAATGCATGAAGTAATTCATACAGGAGAGAAACCTTATGAATGTAATCAATGTGGTAAAGCCTTTGCCTGGTACAGGTCTCTTCAAATGCATAAAAATATTCATACAGAAGAGAAACCTTATGAATGTAATCAATGTGGTAAACTCTTTGCACAGCACAGATATCTTCAACTGCATAAAAGAATTCATACAGGAGAGAAACCTTATGAATGTAGTCAGTGTGGTAAAGCCTTTGCATGGCATGGGAGTCTTCAAAGGCATGAAAGAATTCATACAGGAGAGAAACCTTATGAATGTAATCAATGTGCTAAAGCCTTTGCAGGGCTCAGGAATCTTCAAATGCATAAGAGAATTCATACAGGAGAGAAACCTTATGAATGTAATCAATGTGGTAAAGCCTTTGCACGGCACAGTTATCTTCAAATGCATGAGAGAATTCATACAGGAGAGAAACCTTATGAATGTAATCAATGTGGTAAAGCCTTTGCACTGTACAGATATCTTCAAAGCCATGAGAGAATTCATACAGGAGAGAAACCTTATGAATGTAATCAATGTGGTAAAGCCTTTGCATGGCAGCAGTCTCTTCAAAAGCATGAAAGAATTCATAGAGTAGAGAAACCTAATGAATGTAATAAATGATGTAAAGCCTTTTCCCCAGCACAGTTATCTTCAAATGCATGAAAGAATTCATACAGGAGTGAAACCTTATGAATGTAGTCTATGTGGTAAAGCCTTTGCATATCACAATTTTCTTCAGAGCCATGAAGGAATTCATACAGGACAGAAAATTCCTGAATATAATGTCTGTGGTAAAGCCTTTGAATGTCATGGTCATCTTCAAAGGCACGAAAGAATTCACACTGGAGAGAATCTTTATGAATGTATTTAATATTTTGTAGTCTTTACATGCAATTACGTACTAGAGAGAAATTCGTTGAATGTAATTAATGTGAGATAGCCTAGCAGTCCAGAGTATCTCACACACTTGTTCTGTGAAGCAGAAATTTTGATGATCCGGCCCACCGATTTTCCAGTGTAATGCTTGTTCATCATTTCGAGAGTCAACGTGCTCTCAGCAGTCAAGAGAAGTTGTTTGATTCAGTGGCTATTTGGCCACATGTTTCATAGATGTCCATCAGCTTAATTGAAGTATATTGGTGTATTGCCAGAAGCAGCTGTGTCTCTCTGTCAGGAAAGGCCTTTCTTATTGAATGCCATATTCTGTAAGTCTCTGAAGTATTTTGAAGACCATCTATGTATTTACCACAGTGAATAACATGCGTGTCTATCTATGTATCTGTATTGAACAATCAATGTATCTATGTCAGCTTATCTAAATAGACAAACATTGCTTGTTTCTAGCTATACACAACCTGCTTAACCTTGAAAATGTATACAAGAGACTAAATAAATCTTGTCCTGTAATTATCTAACTAGTATATAACAAGACTACAAGTAAGATTTCTATGTGAGTAACTACGGACTTTCATCTCCAACCATCTAGAGCAGCTTGGAAGAGTTCGCTTTCATAAGACTAGAACTATATCAAATGGGAGAAAGGAGTAGGTCCCCAACACTTGAACAGTAATGACATGCTGTTTGATAATACTGCACCAACTGTGAAAGCCCTTTCCAAGTGTGTATAATCCTTTAAGCATTGCTATTGTCTTAACTCACCACAATGTCCTCCTGGGCCACCTAGCTTATCTTCAACAAATGAGCATTTAGTTTTTTTAAAAATTTAAGTCACCTTGAATATAACTGCAATGAACATGAGAATTCTGATACCTCTAAAACTAATTTAAAGTCCATTGAAAGTGCCCTCAGAAGATTGTAGGTATCCATAGCAATTCTGTCATTTTATGAGAATTTGAGAATGCTGCAAGAAGACCAGCAGAGCCAACTAGCCTAGATCCATGTGGACTTACAGAGATGAAAGTACCAACCAAAGAGCATACATGGACTAGACCTAAACCTCTGCACATATGTAACCCATAGGCAGTGTGATCATCATCTGGGTCCACTAATAATTTGAGTGGGTGCTATCAAGGACGTGACTGTGTTGAATGCTTTCAATCAATTTGCCCTAGCCAGACTGCCTTGCCTGACCTCAGGGATGAGTGGAGGTTCAGTTTTGATGAGACTTGAAGTGCTGGTATGGGTTTGAGAGTGCTTGTAGGTGTGTTTCCCGTTTTCAGAAGGGATAGAGGGGAAAGGGTGGGAGGGAGGGGATGGGAGGAGAGGAGGGAGAGGGCTACAATCAGGATGTGAAGCAAATATATAAATTAAAAGAAATTTAATAATGGATTCTGTATATTGTGTAAGACCTGGAGGCTTGGTTCTACTTCCTGGAGCCCAGTGAGACACGAGAGTCCAGTCCAATGCAAACAGCAAGGGATGCTTTATTGATCCTTCATGACATGGCCTACCAAGCTCTGTTGAGCTGGAGACCCCAAATAAGTAAAGCTTGGGTATTTTATACCCTTCCTTACAGAAGCAGAATTGGCAGTTAAGCAGAATTTTTGGACCAAGATTGGTTCTTAAGAATGCCCCCCCCTTTTTTTTTCTCTGAGACAGGGTCTCTCTGTGCTAGCCTTGGCAGTCCTGGACTCACTTTGTAGACCAGGCTGGCCTGGAACTCACACTGGTCCGCCCACCTCATCCTCCCGAGTTCTGGGATTAAAGGCGTGCGCCACCACACCCGGCTAAGAATGCCCTTTATTTTTTATTTATTTTTTTAAGATTTATTTATTATTTATATAGTACTCTGCCTGCATGTGAGCCAGCAGACCAGAAGTGGGCACCAGATGTCATTACAGATGCTTGTGAGCCACCATGTGGTTGCTGGGAATTGAACTCAGGAACTCTGGGAGAGCAGCCAGTGCTCTAACCCTCTGATCCATCTCTCCAGCCCCAAGAATGCCCTTTAAAATGATTGGTTACTAGTTATTTAATCCTTGAGGGGGCAAGAGCTCAGCTTGGGACATCATGTGCTGTCAGGTGGTCGGGACAGGTATGAGGGTGTGGTTTTCCTCAGAAAGTATAGAAAGGCCTGAGGCCATCTCAGAAAGTACCTAGTGGCCAGGGTTGGAAAACAACTTTCTCTATCTCTTCAACTGTAAACACATAGAAACATGGATAGAATGAGAGTATGTGGAGAACACAGTTCACTGTATTTTTTGTGGAAATGGAGTTGAGTGTGTGTAGGTAATATATACAAAGGCATCAGACTTATTGCACTAAAAATGTACAATTTTACAGCAACGACAACAATGCAATATGGTTTTAACTAATCTTTTTTGCTATCTATTCTCTTCCAGAGAGGCTCCATGCTCTAGAACTCTCTCAAAATGTGAGCAGAAAGGTAGTTCTAAGGCCCTATACCCCTCATGCCCCCTTGTGGTTGCAGACAAACTCAGCCCCTCTGAATCCTTCAAAAAAAAAATGTAGAATAATTTATGTCTGCTTCCTGCCACATGTATTATGTCATAAGGTGTGGAAACTGCCCTGTCTATGTACCATGCGCAGCTGAGAACCCTCTGCATCTCAGAAACTCCATTTGTACCCTGAAACTGGATTTCTGTGAATCATGCCATTGTGGCTGAGGGTACTGGAAAAATAAAAAGATTATCAAGTATTGCTGAAGCATAATCCCCATCAATTACTTTCTATCAGTTTCTACACTATTTATACAATTTGACACAAAAAAAATGAATGTAGAATGTCAGGTTCAGTACTTGTAGAAACTAGACCTTTTCTAGTCTGTCTTCCTACTGCCCACGAAAACCAATGCCTGTGTGTGAACCCTAGAGAGTGATAGTATAAGCTCCACAGCTTTCCACTGCTTGGGCTTCAAAGCCCACGCATCCAAAGGGAATCCACACTCAGGAAATTCAGAAGCCAAAGACCTCCACCCAGAACACCACAGAGACCAACAAATTCACAGTGTGAACCACTCTCCATCTCAGTCCCAGCAGATCAGACTCTGACATACCAGTAGACTTTCTCCTCCTGACCATGGGGCAGCTGCCTCCACAGTCGCCATGGCGTGGCATGTGGTACTCCTTCCTCACAGTTCCCTCCAGCTGCATCAGAGAAGAATCCTGGAAGAAACATGTAAGCTACCTTCCTCTCAGGCCCCTCTTTCCTAAACCTGCCCAGAGGCCCTCATTAGCTTGGAAACTCCATCTTGCCCTTTGGAAGATAGCAGCTCTTCTACTGGGGCATCAGAGGTCAAATAACTCAGAGAGCTGTAGCCTTCCCAGCTCCACCCTTGATCCCTGGGCCAGACAGAGCACTACTCTGGGGAATTTGTTTTTAAATTTTCCAATCTCCCAGAATGCTTCTTGTTTCTTTTTCAAGGCACATACACCTTTGTTTACATGTTATGTAACACACTCAACATGCAGCACAGCCATCTCTATGTCATAGCTGGGAAGTCCTGCCCTCAGTCAAATTCAGAGTAACAAAGCAAAAAGTGAATGTGAATGTAAAGTGGAAAGAAAATAGCTGTTCCTATGCGTGGTGGAGTAAGATATTTATACATAAGAGCCAGAGATATTGGAGTGGGGTAGGAGGTCGTGTGGCAGGGTATCCAGAGTGTACATACCCCTGAGCCATATGAAGACAGGAAGGAGGGGAGAATCATGAGGAAGACCTAGAAGTCAGGGTTGTAAATAAAAGAGGAAAAGCACCAGGTAACCCAAATGATTGGATTCCATAAGGAAGGGAAGCTAGGAGAAAGGCAGCCCAACACTAGGCTAGAGAGTGGGGTTATGCCAACCATTACCTTGCAGTAAGTAGGGACTGTGTGATGCTAGAACCTGACAGCCAGGTTTCTATTGATTTGTTAAATAGGCACCCAGACCTTTGTCTCAGGCTTTCAGACTTAACTGTAGGGAGAAATGAAAAGATTGAAGTCATTTAAGGATAATCTAAATCATTATTTTAAAAGTTGGAACAGGCTTTAGGTTCCAAAATAATTCAGAGACTAAACATATGTAGTAGAGCACACCAAGATTTACTCCCATCTTTCCTCTCACCTTCTACATTTTCAAACAGGAAAAATAACATTCCTTTAAGGCAAAGCTAGACTACAGTGCCCATGTCTTCTGTGTTGGTAGAATTAAACAGAGCTCAGAAATTTGGTTTTTAGAAATGAGTTCATTTCCTCATACATAATCTTCATTGACTTGGCCTGTGACCCTCCAAAAGTGGATAGTTGGACTTTTACTGATCATCTTAAATTGAATACCTGACCTCTCATTGCTAATACCAATTACTGTCAAATGAGTAAACCTCTCCCTTTTCTTCCTCCCCATCCATTTCTGTGCTGTGACTACATCACTTCAAAGTTGGTCAGGGAAAACAGTTCTTACACAGGGCCCCTTTATTTATGACTCCTCCCCGATCCAAGGAGGATAGAGGACAATCATTCACTGGTGCCTCTTTCTCCTGAGTTCCCAGTTAGGGCCTTGCCTGTAAGAAGTGAAGGACTGTCTTCCAGGCAGTGGGAATGAGAGGATTAGGTGCTCAAAAAAGTCTTAACTGCACAGCATGAGGAAAGGGTGAGCTGCAGGGGATGTTGCTCTAACAGAAATGAAGATGAAAACCTCTGAGAAGAAGAATGAATATTTTAATTACTGGGAAACATGGGCATGAGCAGAAACAAATAAAAGATTAGAGCAGTGATGCATAAGAAAGTGAATTCTATAAACACCATCAATTGACTTTTTAGAAAGATAAATATAATTTCAAAAACACATAGGCAGACTGATTTTGAAAAAGAGCAGAAACTTCTCTGGTAGAGGGAATGGCATTAATAAGACAGTGATTGATACCTTGCCCCTATGTGCAATGTTAGCTGCTGAGATCTTTAACCTGATACACACAGCTACAGCCAACGGCCCCTTAACTGAAATTGCAATAGTCACTGGCTCAAGCTAACCTAACCAAATTGTAACCAAACATATGATCTGCTTTCATTCACATGCATGAATTAATACAGCTGGGAAATTACAAATTCACACACCCTGCTAGAATCAGGTCTTCCTTCACAAAGGGCACTCTGCCTACACCTGAATGTCTCAAACCTTAGTCTGTGATCTAGCCATTGTCTACCCTGTTTTACTGGGTATTTACTGCAGACCTTCTGGTCTGATCTGAAAGCAGAAGCTATGCTGCACATGTTACTGAAATGGTCAGTTCATTACATTATTCAAATGAGTAATTTCTTTGTTTGTTTTTTTGAGATGGATTTCTCTGTTTAGCCTTGGCTGTCCTGAACTCACTTTGTATACCATGCTGGCCTGGAAGTCAGAGGGATCCCCTGGCTTTGCCTCCTGAACATGGGATTAAAGGTGTGTACCACCACCACCTGGCCCCTTTCTGCACAGCCACCCTGAGCTCACCAGGCACAACTTCTGAGCCTGTCTGTTGTCCCTTCAAAACATTCAGGCATTTCCCTTCTTCTTCATGGAATCAGGGTGCATAGATTGCAAGACCCATTGTTCAAATTGCAGTGGAGTATTCAGTCTGTGCCACGAGTGAAAGGGAACTCAAATATTCAAAATTAAAGAGAGAGTTTAGAAATCAAAATTTTTGTTGTTGTGGCTGCATGCTGTATACAGCTACCTTTCACATGATAGATATGAAAAAACCTGGGAGCAAAGAAAGAAAGAGATTATAAACACTTTGGGGCACTATAGTTAATCAGCACATCTTCCTCAATGGAAAGGTGATACAAAAACAAAAATAAAAACACATCTGGGCAGTGGTGGCACAACCTGTTCTGCAAAGCAAGTCCAAAACAGCCAAGTTAATCCTAGAGAAACACTGTCTGGAAAAAACAAACATAAACAACAACAACAAAAAATGAATTATGTTAGGGATGGGAGACGTGGACTAGAGGGTGGCGTGGAGGGGTGGGGGTTGAGAGGGCCTTCCCCAGCAAGGAGAGAAGAGTCAGTGGGTCTCTGCTGAGCAGAGGGCTCTTAGAGGAGATAGGGAATCAGCAAGGACAGGGAGTGAGCCAGACATAATGTTCAAGGTAATGGCTCAGGTGACTGACTAGCAATCATGCTGCTTCCCTGCTGTGACACACAGGCAACCAGATGCTTTTTAATTTTACAAGATTCAGATAATATGCCAGTAAGTCCAGCACTTTGGAGGCAAATTCATATCCTTGATTTTGACACCTTGGTTATGTGAGGATCATTAAGAATGGGAGGTGTGGCCAGGTGTGGTGGAGCATGTCTTTAATCCCAGCAATCCTGAGGCAGAGGCAGGCCAATTGCTGTGAGTTCAAGCCGAGCCTGGTCTATAAAGTGAGTCCATGACAGCTAAGGCTACACAGAGAAACCCTCTCTCAAAAATACAAAAACAAAAACAAAAAATCCACAAACAAACAAAAACATCAAGAATGGGGGTTTGGCTTTGATGGAAGTCATGAAGTCATATAGCCCTGGGCTATGGAGTCTCAGTATAAATTTTGTGGCCACACCTTGCACCAATCTCTCCCCACACCAGTTAATCCTAGTTAGAGTCCCAGCACTTGGGAAGCAGAGGCAGGCAGATCAATGTCAGTTCAAGGCCAGTCTGGTCTACAAAGTGAGTCTAGGATGGCCAAGGCTACACAGAGAAACCCTGTCTCGAAAAACCAGAAAAAAAAAATTCTAGTTAGAGTCCTGTTTTGCCAGAATGCATGTCTTTGTACCCCAATCATGCTTGGTGGCCATGGAGGCTAGGAGATGGTGTCAGAAAGCCTGGTTCTAGAGCAACAGATAGTAATGACGATGCTTTATGAATTTCTGAGAAATTCTATAGTACCTAACAATCTCCTGTAACTTCTGCCCCAGGACATCTGGGATCTTGGCCTTTGTAGGCACTGTGTACAAATATATACAGGCAAACACCTGTAATCACAAAATAAAAACAAGGCTTAGAAAAAAAGAAGGAAAGGACTTCTCTACAGTGATGTCACAGGCCTCAGTCAGAGGAGCCAGGGCTAGTTAAAATGAACTCTTTTGAGTCCTCTATGAAAGCAAATGTGTCCTTCTGTTTATAATTTATATATGTTCCTGCATGATTTTTAGCCAACAGTGGCCTCAGATGTCTCTGCCTTTACATTGCGACCATCTTTACAGGTGGATGTGCCAGGTGAGCATGAGTAGGCATAGGCAGACTCTATATGAACTTGTCCACACTCCCGATATAGTACCCCATGCTTTCTTTTTGGAGAGTTTTCTTAAATAAGGCTTTCGAACTGGAAAGACCTTTCTTCAATGTGGATCTTTTGAGATGATAATATTGATGTTTGATCAGGGCCACAGCTATGGGTGTCAGCCTACATATAAAGAAAATATTGAAGAAGGAAGCTCACGTTCGTAAGGTTTCTCTCCTGTATGAATTCTCTCATGGCGTTGAAGATGACTGTGCCGTGCAAAGGCTTTACCACATTGTTTACATTCATAAGGTTTCTCTCCTGTATGGATTCTCTCATGGCTTTGAAGATGACTGTGCCGTGCAAAGGCTTTACCACATTGATTACATTCAAAAGGTTTCTCTCCTGTATGCATTCTTTTATGCATATGAAGAGACCTGGGCCATGTAAAGGCTTTACCACATTGATTACATTCATAAGGTTTCTCTCCTGTATGAATTCTCTCATGGCATTGAAGATGACTGTGCCGTGCAAAGGCTTTACCACATTGATTACATTCATAAGGTTTCTCTTCTGTATGGATTCTCTCATGGCTTTGAAGATGACTGTGCCGTGCAAAGGCTTTACCACATTGATTACATTCGTAAGGTTTCTCTCCTGTATGGATTCTTTCATGCCTTTGAAGAGACCTGTGCCATGCAAAGGCTTTACCACATTGATTACATTCATAAGGTTTCTCTCCTGTGTGAATTCTCTCATGGCTTTGAAGATGACTGTGCCATGCAAAGGCTTTACCACATTGATTACATTCATAAACTTTCTCTCCTGTATGAGTTGTTTTATGGATTTGAAGATGACTGTGCCGTGCAAAGGCTTTACCACATTGATTACATTCATAAAGTTTCTCTCCTGTATGGATTCTCTCATGGCGTTGAAGATGACTGTGCCGTGCAAAGGCTTTACCACATTGTTTACATTCATAAGGTTTCTCTCCTGTATGAATTCTCTCATGGCTTCGAAGATGACTGTGCCGTGCAAAGGCTTTACCACATTGATTACATTCATAAGGTTTCTCTCCTGTATGGATTCTCTCATGGCGTTGAAGATGACTGTGCCGTGCAAAGGCTTTACCACATTGTTTACATTCATAAGGTTTCTCTCCTGTATGGATTCTCTCATGGCTTTGAAGATGACTGTGCCGTGCAAAGGCTTTACCACATTGATTACATTCAAAAGGTTTCTCTCCTGTATGCATTCTTTTATGCATATGAAGAGACCTGTGCCATGTAAAGGCTTTACCACATTGATTACATTCATAAACTTTCTCTCCTGTATGAATTCTCTCATGGCATTGAAGATGACTGTGCCGTGCAAAGGCTTTACCACATTGATTACATTCATAAGGTTTCTCTCCTGTATGGATTCTCTCATGGCTTTGAAGATGACTGTGCCATGTGAAGGCTTTACCACATTGATTACATTCATAAGGTTTCTCTCCTGTGTGAATTCTCTCATGGCTTTGAAGATGACTGTGCCATGCAAAGGCTTTACCACATTGATAACATTCATAAACTTTCTCTCCTGTATGAGTTCTTTTATGGATTTGAAGATGACTGTGCCGTGCAAAGGCTTTACCACATTGATTACATTCATAAGGTTTCTCTCCTGTATGAATTCTCTCATGGCTTCGAAGATGACTGTGCCATGCAAAGGCTTTACCACATTGATTACATTCATAAGGTTTCTCTCCTGTATGGATTCTCTCATGGGTTTGAAGATGACTGTGCCATGCAAAGGCTTTACCACATTGATTACATTCAAAAGGTTTGTCTCCTGTATGCATTCTTTTATGCCTTTGAAGATGACTGTGCCATGCAAAGGCTTTACCACATTGATTACATTCATAAGGTTTCTCTCCTCTATGAATTCTCTCATGGCTTTGAAGATGACTGTGCTGTGCAAAGGCTTTACCCCATTGATTGCATTCATAAGGTTTCTCTCCTGTATGGATTCTCTCATGGCTTTGAAGATGACTGCGCTGCGCAAAGGCTTTACCACATTGATCACATTCGTAAGGTTTCTCTCCTGTATGAATTCTCTCATGGCTTTGAAGATGACTGTGCCGTGCAAAGGCTTTACCACATTGATTACATTCATAAGGTTTCTCTCCTGTATGAATTCTCTCATGGCTTTGAAGATGACTGTGCCGTGCAAAGGCTTTACCACATTGATTACATTCATAAGGTTTCTCTCCTATATGAATTCTCTCATGGCTTTGAAGATGACTGTGCTGCGCAAAGCCTTTACCACATTGATTACATTCGTAACGTTTCTCTCCTGTATGAATTCTCTCATGGCTTTGAAGATGACTGTGCCGTGCAAAGGCTTTACCATATTGATTACATTCATAAGGTTTCTCTCCTGTATGCATTCTTTTATGCATTTGAAGAGATGTGTGCCATGCAAAGGCTTTTCCACATTGATTACTTTCATAAGGTTTCTCTCCTGTATGAATTATTTCATGCCTTTGAAGATATCTGTGCTGCACAAAGACTTTACCACATTGTTGACAGTCATAAGGTTTCTTTCCAGTATGAATTTTCTCATGAATTTGAAGAGAACTTTGATGTCCAAGGACCATAAAACATTGTTCACATTCATAGGGTTTCTCCCTAGTTTCTGTTCTTTTATGAATTTGGAGACTACTGTGATTTACAAAGGCCTCACCATACAGATTATCTTCATATGGTTTCTCTCCAGTAGGAATTATTTCTTGCCCTTGAGGATGACATTGACATAACCATGATTTACCACACTGAATAAATGGAGAGGGTTTTCCTCTAGTGTATCTTCTTTCATTCCTGCAATGATAATTGGCACATGTCAAAGTTATACCACATTCATTACGCTGATGAATTTTTTTTTCTCTGTGAATTAAGTTTACCTTTTGGTCTAATTTTAAAAGTAACCAGATCTCATGGTAATGTCAGTTCATTAACTTTCATTTTTCCTTCCTTCTTCAAGTGTTATATTGCGTCTCCGAAGAGGCCATATTTGTAAGAACATGTATTGCATGGACCACATTTAAAGCATCCTTTTACTATAGAAGAGGGTTTTCACATGTTGGAAGAGAACTGGGAGAAATCATTTTTACCACTCTGATTGCATTAAATTTTTCCTCTCATGTGAGTCACACTACAATTGCAAAGTGAACCACGGCAAACAGAGGCAATCCACATTGATAGTATTCATGGAAGTTTTTCTGTAGTGTGAGTTTGCGGATGCATTGCCAATAAAATTGGAAAAGCCATTAATTATACACACTATTACATTCAGAAAGTCTACACGTTATGGGCACTACTACAAATCTTCTAATTCTTGTGGGTAAGAGAGGGTTATATAGATTTGTTCAATGTTCCTAGCCGACAGGGCTTTCATCCATTGTGGTAAATGACATGTCTATTGAAGAAGATAGCAAATGAAAAGGTTTACCCTGCATTCACAGTCTCACTTCTTGTTTTTCTCATTGACATATTGTATAGGGATAAAAGTTTCTCCAGAATAACTTTCTTCACTTTGACAAACTGCTCCTCTCACTAAGCCTAGCAACATTAATGCAAATATATTATGAACACGAGCTTTTTTATGGACTATTTGTTTATTAGAAGGTTAATGTGTACATTTCTGAAGGATCTAAGCAGTATGAGACTAAAGAGATTAGCAGTTCTACAATCTAGCTCGCTATGGTTCAAATGGTGATAGCTGTTAATGCATTGTGTTCTTATCTTCTTTCTTAGAGAAATGACTTACAATAATAAATCAGATACCTGATTTTGAGGTACATGTCTTTGTCAGAATTTAATAATCATCGATACACTTCAAACAGTGCATATTTACACTCTTGTTTTTCTTTAGAAATTAACGGATGAACTAAAAGTAATTCAGAGACATACACGTATCAACTTGCACATGAAAATTACCTTCTAGATCTTCTAGAATTATGAAGATTCTCTGCAATGTGATGGTCTTCCCAATTGTACCCTAAAATAGAGGAACCAAAAAATGCGTGATATATTATTGGAAAGTAGACAAAATTCAAGTTACCCTTCAGTTAACCTCAGACATCTGGCTGATTTACTCATCTCATTCATCCTCATTTCCAGTTGACATTACAATAACAAATAACAGCAATGCAGAAACACTTGTCACTAGATTTTAAAAAGCAACGTAAAATTCACAGTCCTACCTATGGCAGTGAGGTTCCTGCAGGTCTCCAGCATCACATCTCTGTAGAGACTCTTCTGGGCAGGATCCAGCAAAGCCCACTCTTCCACAGTGAATTTCACATTCACGTCATCATAGGTCACTGGATCCTATAATATCTCATACAGGTGTGCAAGAGAAAGCATGATAGTGATGACAGTGTAGCTGGATCCTTTATTGACAATATATTCACATAAATCTGTGGCTTCCTCCACTAATTTCCTGATACAGATGTTCTAATGTAACCAAGACCTTTTATAAGGATCCTGAATACTGAGGTCCACTTGTGTCTTTCCTCAGCCCTTGAATAGGATATAGGCTTGCAAGATAAACGCCAATCATCAGAGAGGGATGGGGAGGTAGAGGAAGAGTTCACGAGTACTGGGCTCATGTCAGAGAAATTGTATAAACAATTGCTAATGATAAAAATGATTTTTAAACTGAGTGTATTTTTTCATGCCATTAATCTCAGGAGTCAAGAAGCTGAGACAGGAGTATCTGCTGATTTGATTGCCAGCCACATCTATGCAATGAATTTCAGGACAGCAAGAGGTACAAATTGTGGTTCTCTTCTCCCTTGCGTGGTGGGGTTTGGCCACCATCCCACCAAGGCAAGAGGATAAGAAGACAAGAGGTAGGGCCCGGAAGGCCGAAAGAACAATGGAGATTAAATACTCTGGCAACCACTTCAGGAGCTAGGTCAACATAGTCAGCAAGAACAAAGGCTATATATCTTCAGGAGTGGGGGGGAGGGGAGCTTCCATGATAGGTGTACAGAATTGGCTGAAAGCAGGCACTTTTAGGATGCTTATTTTACATTTGGCAGCATGCTCCTGTCATATGAACAGGAACACAGTATCTAATCACCTATAGGTGCAGGGAGGGAGGAGCTAGCAGGGAGCTTTGTCAAGGGCCATATATCAAATACAATTTAGGGGCATCTATGTCTAAACACACTCTCTAGATGGAGTGAAGTAAGGCAGAGAGCTGGAGGCCCTGCTGGAGAGTGGGAGGCCTGCACCTAACACTGACTTCAGAACTACTCTCTGGACTGGCAGGACTGGGACTGCAGCCTCAAACAGCAGGGCCCTTCCAACACATATTAAGACCTTGAATCCTGTGCAGAAACACAATGCAACCAAAAAGAAAAATAGATGAAAGAACTATCAGGTCTTTACTGAAGTTCCTACAAAGTATCAGGTATTCACTCCAGATCTGTATCATCTTCCGGAAACTTGAAGTGCCCCAATTTAAATGGCACCATAAATAAGATCTTACTAATAGAAAATGTATGTTTAAGAAGTTAAAAATGGAGAGAAGAAAATATTAGCAATATTGATGTTGATAATAAATGAGCAACACAGGGCAGGAGATATAGAATTGCAGACAGCTACAATCCAGTGGCTCAGAAAGCTCATGTAGTTTAATGTCATGAATACATGTTATCCTGAGGAATAAAATATACTCTTTTCGAACTTTACAATTCAAGATGTGGATGCAAATATGCACAACAGCACATTTACGTGGAAGCATACATGCAAATACTACATCCCAAGCCCATCAGCTCACAATATAAAGAGAAAACAAGCCAGGCATTTTGGCCCACATCAAATCTCAGCACTGTGTAGCCAGAGTAAGATGGATCACTAAGTTAAAAGTCGGCTTGGTATATTTGCCTACTTTCATGACCGCAGGAGCTACACAGAAAAACATTTTCTTCAAATTCAAAATCAAAAAACAAAACTAGTTAAAACAAAAACTAGTTCAAAGTATAAAAATAGGAGCTAGCCAAAAAGCTTAGCATTGAATAGCTTCTACTGCATCTTCTATGAAATGGGGATGGAGTGTATACTAATGAGGGCATGACAGCACAAGAAGGACGCTGATTGGTCAGTTCCAACCACAACACAGGAGACACAGGAACAGGAAAAGGGTTGAGTCTCTAGACACTCAAATCCCATCCTCACTAAAGAATCTAGTCCCAGCACTCGGGAGGCAGAGGCAGGCGGATCACTGTGAGTTCGAGTCCAGCCTGGTCTACAAAGTGAATCCAGGATGGCCAAGGCTCCACAGAGAAACCCTGTCTTGAAAAATACAATAAATAAATAAATAAATAAATAAATAAATAAATAAATAAATAAAAGAATTTAGAAAAGCTTCTCTTAGAAAACCTTCCATAATATTCCCCAAACAATGCCACAAATGGGAGACAAGTGTTCAAAGACATCATTCTACCCGGAAGATTTTTTATTTGGTCATCCCATGATGAAAATATATTTAGTCTAAGTTCAATGATCCTAATGGTCTACAACAGCACATACACTGTTCAAATGTCCAAAGATTCTTTCGACACTCAGGCAATCTGTTGACTTCCACATTTTGTAAAATCAGAAAACAAGTTATATCCTTCCAACATAAAATGGCAAAGAAAACTCTTTCCCATTCCAATAGAAAGGAATACGTGTACATAGTGATAGAAGAATGGACCAAGGCAGGAAACCCAACAGAGCAAACAGCAACTCCTGTCGCTCTCTCTCAGAGACATACCGCTTTGGTTTCCAAGGACTTAGATGGCCCTATCCCTGCAAGATCTCACATATTTCTCAGTTAGGTTCCTTCCAATTCCTATGTGCGTCTTCCCTGGGCAGCTTTCTCATAGCTTTGGTATCTGAACCTCTTGTCCTATCAAAATGCAACTCAGGCTTCATACTAGAACTTCCTGTGATAAATCTCACAGTATTCTCACTTTGCCAAACACAGAGACCTGGAACAGTGCTGAATTAAAATCTCAGAGGAGGAATCCATGATATGAAATCTTGCATAATTTTTGTTTCCAAAACCAGCTCATAGAGATGATATTGTCAAGTTTGGCTTCTAATTTGGAATGAATACTTTTCAAGTTGGGCCACAGTTGTAGAAGGTTTTATAGGAAGTTCCTTCCTGGGTCTAGAAATCACTTTGCCTACTGCTTCCATTAGGTTTAGCCTAAGGGAGCATTACACTTAGGGCACTTTCTTGGGCTTAAAAAGCAGAACAAAGGCCTTCTTTTGAATGATGATAATATCCTTAAAAGCCCTACACCTATTTCATCATGTGACTGCCATCTGAAACTACCTAGTGCTCTTTTTCTCTACACCACAGACTTTGCATTTATTTCTACCCCTCCTGTGGATTTTTTTCACTGTAGTCCTGAATAAGTCACTAGCAATAACTACCCAACTGACTCAATATTCCATCTAAGAAATCTGGCCTTTATTCATGAATTCTACCCTATTTAATTCCTCTGGACATGGGCAGAATAAAAGGTTTTGGGCCAAATACCACAGAAATGAGCTCTGGATTAATTTTTCATGGAGTACATTTTACAGTGAAATCCTATGGCCTCAACTGCCTCTGCCTGTAATACTCTCAACACTCTCTGCATTACTCTCTTCCAGGGCCTACAAAAGCAGCTGGGTAATCTCTTTTTGTACAGATATCTATGCCTTTTCTTATTCATGCCCTTAGTTTTCCACATTCCTCCAAGAGAGAATATTCCAGGTTGCATCCAGCATTAAAATACCTTTTTTTTTGCACCACTTCAAAAAACTTTCTACTTACTACTTGGCTGTTGTGACTAAATCCTCTAACCAAAAGCATATTAGGTCATGAATAGGTTTACATGTTTGGCCCTGTCAGATCACACTCCATCATTTTTGGAGCTACAGGCAGAATCTCAAGCTAGAAAATGAAGCCAAAAAAATTGATAAACACTGTTTCCTGGTTGGGTCTCTTGCTTTGTCACTGTCTCATGGTCAGTAATTTCTATCTAATATGCAGTGAAGCCACACGTGCTTGGGGATATTGTCACCCTCAATGGAATAGCCTTCCCACAGCAGTCAACAATCACCGCAATCTCTAACTAACATAGAAACCAGCCATTCTGATGAGGCCACACCATCACTGAGGCTCCCTCAGATGACTGTATGCTCAGAAAAGTCCAGTACCCAAATCCGTTTGAACACAGACACAATAATACATGAGAAGGTTTTAAACACTCAAATAAACTTGTTAACCACATCAGTCAATTAAGTAGCAAAACACCAAACACTGATGATTGCACTAACCGGGAAATGCAGATTTGCCAAGAAATGAGAAGAAGCAGGTCTTTAGGAGCAAGAAGACAAAACTAAAATTGTTTCTCCACAGAACGTCCCCAAAATTAGGAACACATAACATAATATATTAAAATTTCAGAAGACAACAATCCGGGAAGGTCTATCATTCTCTAGAGAAAGAGCAATATAAGTAGATTATAATTAATAAAATCACGGCACCACTGATTAAGGCAGGCACAAAGTACAATGTTGAAACATAACATTGTCCTTGAAACGAGAACTACAGGATTACTGTCAACTCAAAATCAAAGAAATCTCTGTCCAGCACTCCCCCTGTGGTGGTTCTTCTTGCCAAATCAAATGGCACAGAAAACCTTCCTTGCCATGGGCTCCCTTAGTAAACTTTGTAAGCTTTGTCGACTTTGCAGGGAACTGTCCAGGACCCTGCCTGAGGAGTTCTAGCAGCCAAACCCTGCTGCTTCAAGTTTTGCCCCTTTGCCCTGATCTATAACTTACCCCCAGGAGACCCCTCTTCTGGTCTTCAGCTTCTCTGAGTGCCACCCTTTGTGGTGCTCCACATCCATTTCTGTGCTGGGACTACATCACTTCAAAGTTGCTCAGGGAAAACAGTTCTTACACAGGTCCCCTTTATTTGTGACTCCTCCCCAATCCAAGGAGGATAGAGGACAATCATTCACTGGTGCCTCTTTCTCCTGAGTTCCCAGTTAGGGCCTTGCCTGTAAGAAGTGAAGGACTGTCTTCCAGGCAGTGGGAATGAGAGGATTAGGTGCTCAAAAAAGTCTTAATGCACAGCATGAGGAAAGGGTGAGCTGCAGGGAATGTTGCTCTAACAGAAATGAAGATGAAAACCTCTGAGAAGAAGAATGGATATTTTAATTACTGGGAAACATTGGCATGAGCAGAAACAAATAAAAGATTAGAGCAGTGATGCATAAGAAAGTGAATTCTATAAACACCATCAATTGACTTTTTAGAAAGATAAATATAATTTCAAAAAAACATAGGCAGACTGATTTTGAAAAAGAGCAGAAACTTCTCTGGTAGAGGGAATGGCATTAATAAGACAGGGATTGACCTTGCCCCTATGTGCAATGTTAGCTGCTGAGATCTTTCACCTGACACACACAGCTACAGCCAATGGCCCCTTAACTGAAATTGCAATATTTACTGACTCCAGCTAACCTAACCAAATGGTAACCAAACATCTGATCTGATTTAATTCACATGCATGAATTAATACATGCTGGGGAATTACACATTCTGACACCCTGCTAGAATCAGGTCTTTCTTCACAATGTGGACCCCTGTAGCTGAAAGTCTCTATCATTAGTCTGTGATCTAGCCATTGTCTACCCAGTTTCACTGGCACTTTCTGCAGACCTCCTCTTCTGGTCTGACGGCAGAAGCCAGGCTCCACATGTTTCTACAACGGCCAGTTCATGATATTACTCAAATGAGTAATTTTGTCTGTCGGTTTTTCGAGATGGCGATTCTCTGTAGGCCTTGGCTGTCCTAGACTCACTTTGTAGACCACGCTGGCCTTGAATTCACAGTGATCCACCTGCTTCTGCCTCTTTTTTTGTTTTCTTTTCTTTTGTTTTTGTTTTGTTTGTTTGTTTTTTTCGAGACAGGGTTTCTCTGTGTAGCCTTGGCCATCCTGGACTTACTTTGTAGACCAGGCTGGCCTCGAACTCACAGCGATCTACCTGCCTCTGCCTCCCGAGTGCTGGGATTAAAGGCGTGCGCCACCACGCCCAGCTTGCTTCTGCCTCTTAAGTGCTGGGATTAAAGGTGTGGGCCACCAAGCTCAGCTTCAAATGAGTAATTTTAAAACACTATTGTGGTATAGTCTTTTACCTAGGGAATTTAGAATTTTTCATCAAGAGGTAAACAAGGTCACTGCCCTGGGGAGCAACAGGTTGGTATCCAAGCAACCTGAGTCAACATAGTTGATCTCAGAAACATTTTCCAAAAGGATGAAAATACAGCTGTCCTAGAATTAACGTGCCTTTTCAGGAAGAGATCACTCTACACACAATTGAAAGATTACTTTTAAAAATCTGTTAATGACAGCATGCATCCAGTTCTGGCTAATGCTGCCAACAGATTTGGCATTCCACATATGCTCTCATGCTCTCATGTCTTTTCAGTTCAGGCCCCAGGTTATGTTTGGAACAATTTCAATATGGTCTGAGACTGCAAGTCTGTCCACTTAGACTGATGAGGGATTTACACAGCAAATACATTCCCAGAATCATTTCTGAAATACACTAGTGCCCTGAAAACGCAGCTCATTCTTCAGTGACAGGGTCCAGAGTTGGAGGTCCCACAAAATGAGAAGATAAAAGAAGTAGAAGGTAGAAACTAGAAGAGCTGAGGTGGGGAGGACTTGCACAAGCTATGACTTATGCCAAGTAAGCTTCTCAAGAATAGCATCTTGTGTACTATGTCCATGGAGGAAATGGACCATATGGGAGACATCTATGACGTCATCAGAAATGTATCATACAATGGCACAAACACGGAACAGGTCTTATAAAAGGAAACTGCACATCAGGACCACAGGGTCTCTCACAAACTGCTGACCAAGCCCAGAGTGGATTTGGGACTGATCAACCCAAGCCTGTACGGTAGAATCAGTTAGGTTTTCAGGAGCTGAAGACCCCTCACCCCAAGCACAATGGACCCAGACCATTACCAGCTCTCCCGAGCACATTCCTGACTTTGGAGAAGGAGCACTATTTTATCCTCAATACATCCTGCCTTAGAGGAAGCTCACAGGCCTAGTCCACAGGCTGTTTTTGTCTCTGTCAAATATTTTCTTAGGTTTGTGAAAGAGCTGTGCAAAACCTAGGCTTTTCTCAAGAAGAAAACTGGACCTTTATGCCACATCAGGCCTTAATGTTCATTGTGACACTGTAATGCCGCATTGAGGAATTTATTAGAGGCCTGTTCTTTTGAAGATGAAGATGCGCGAAGTGGCTCGTTTTAAATCAAAGTTGTCTCCTCTGGTATGATTTGGAGCCAAAATATTGACAATCCTGGTGAATCAACATCTGTACCCTAGCATCCTAATCTAATCTCTAACAGGCTAACTTCTCTGTGGCGTGTTTTAGACGCAGTTCTCCCTCAGCTAAACTCTACTTGCTGTCATTGGTAAATCTTGTACAATATCAATTATCGTCTTGTACATCACAGCTTAACATCGAAGTGTTACCCAACACATAAGATGACATTTACAACTCCACAAAATTAATTATATATATACATACATATATACACACACATATATACATACACACAAACACACATATATATATCGTTTGTTTGTTTGTTTGTTTCGAGGCATTGTTTTTCTGTTTTAGCCTTGGCTGCCAGGGACTCACATTGCAGACCGAGCTGGCCTTAAACTCACATCAAGCCACCTGCCTCCTGAGTGTTGGGATTTGGGGCGTGTGCCACAATGCTGGGCTTCCAAATATATCTTAGACATAAATGTTACATGCTAAGAACAGCATTTTAGAAGAAGTTAGAGAAACTAGGGGTCTGAGTTTGTAATCCTGCCAAGGATGTTTCTACTCACAAGCTCCTGCTCCCAATGCTTTGTGTAGATGTAATCCACACAGTGCAGTTAGTCAGAGACCATCATCAAGTCCAGAAAACTACTATGACCGAAAAGGACCTCACAGGTGGCCACTTTTCGTGCTGCTTATCTCGCAGCCCCAGGGAAGACCCACTACACCAGTTTCCTCTGCTCAGCTGCCTGTTCCTCCCTACTGTGAGCAGTGACTCTGCACTCACCAAGTTGTGTTTTCTGACCTTGCCTGAGCTCTCCTCACAGCACCCAGCACAAACACTCAGAGCATATTGCACACAGCCACTCAAGTCCGCTCCTCTACAGAGAGGAACTTACAGCATGGCACTAGCAAGAACACACTTTCTCTCTTTCCTGGAGTCCCTGATCAGCCACTTAATTTTGAGTGACAGGAGCACTTCCCCATGGTTAGAGTGTGCTGAAGGGACACAGCACAGTAGTTCCTGGAACAGGCTTCCATTGCAGGACCAGTCTTTTTTTCTTCTGTGGAGAGATTTGCATTTCAGTAGCACTCCTACCTGTTCTCCAAGAGCCTGCATTTCCACCTTTGCACTCATCCCAGGGCAGAACCAGCCCCTCAGGCCTCCTGAGCTCAGATGCCTGCCCCTCCCCCTTTGCCCTTGAGCTCACCAGGTCCCAATTTCTAAGTTTTCCTGAGGTCCCAGCAAAACACTCAGGCACTTCCCTCCTTCCTGGAATCAGGGTGCACAGCTTGCAGTGCCATTGCTCATTTTGGAGTGGAGTTTTCAGTCTGTCCTACAAGTGAAAGGGTACACAAAAGATTCCAAATTAAAGAGAGTTTAGGAAACAACATTTTGGTTCTCTGTCTTCATGCTATGTTCAGGTAAACTGCAGCTACCTTTCACCTGATAGATATGAAACAAACCTGGGAGGAAAGCAGGAAAGAGATGATAATCATTTTAGAGCACTGTAGTTAATCAACACATCATTCTCAGTGGAAAGGTGATTAAAAAGAAAACAAAAACCCACAGTTGTGCTAGGGCTGGGGTTGGGGGTGGGGGGGTACAGGGTGGAGTGGAGTTGTGAAGGGAGGGGACATGGGGGATGAGGGTGTCTTCCCCAGCAAGGAGAGAAGAGTCAGTGGGTCTCTGCTGAGCAGAGGGCTCTTAGATGAGATAGGGAATAGCTGCTTCCCTGCTGTGACGCACAGGCTACCAGGTGCTTTATCTATACAAGTTTCAGATAGCGTGCCAGTAACCCCAGCACTTTGGAGGCCAATTCATATCCTTGAATATATATAAATTTGGTATCCACACCTTACATCAACCTCTCCCCATATGCATTAATTCTGGTTAGAGTCTGGTTTTGCCAGAATGCATGTCTTTGTACCCCATTTACGATTGGTGGCCAGGGAGCCCGGGAGATGGTGTCAGAACGCCTGGGACTAGAGCAACAGATAGTAATGAAGATGCTTTATGAATTTTCCAGAAGCTCTATGGTAGCTAACGATCTGCTGTAATTTCTGCCCCAGGACATCTGGGATCTGTTCGCCTATGTAGGCACCGTGTACAAATATATACAGGCAAACACCTGTAATCATAAAATAAAAACAAAGCTTAGAGAAAAAGAAGGAATGGAATTCTCTACAGTGATGTCACAGGCCTCAGTCAGAGCAGCCAGGGCTAGTTAAAATGAACTCTTTTGAGTCCTCCATGAAAGCAAATGTGTCCTTCTGTTTATAATTTATATATGTTCCTGCATGATTTTTAGCCAACAGTGGCCTCAGATGTCTCTGCCTTTACATTGCGACCATCTTTACAGGTGGATGTGCCAGGTGAGCATGAGTAGGCATAGGCAGACTCTATATGAACTTGTCCACACTCCCGATATAGTACCCCATGCTTTCTTTTTGGAGAGAGTTTTCTTGAATAAGGCTTTTGAAATGGAAAGACCTTTCTTTAATGTGGATCTTTTGAGATGATAATATTGAAATTTAATCAGGGCCACAGCTATGGGTGTCAGCCTACATATAAAGAAGATATTGAAGAAGGAAGCTTTCTTTCTTGGCCTGTTTTCATTAGTCTTGGCTAGGAAATTTTCATTCCTCTAGTGTGTTTACATCCTAATATTTGGACTTCTGCAGTATACTGAGCACCAGATAAGACAACCAGCCTCATGGATCAAACAAGTTCTGGAGTCTTTATGTTTCTTTCGGTAGATAGCCAAGGTTGAACTAGCTGGACCACAGTTGTGAGACATTCAAAAAATATACTTTCAAAAACACAGAATGAGATCCATTCTACCAGTTGTGCTCATGTTGAGAACTTTGCCTAGTAAAACTGTGTTTTTCTTTTTTTTGCATTTCTTTTTTTTTATTAAATTATTCTTGTTACATCTCAATGTTTATCCCATCCCTGTACCCTCCCATTCCGCCCCCCCCCCTATTTTCCCATTATTCCCCTCCCCTATGACTGTTCCTGAGATAAAACTCTGTTTTTCATCTGCCCACTGTGGAAGATGTGCTGGGTAGCAATAGTTGTTGTCATTTGGTTTTTAGTCTGTTTTGGGGTGGTTTTTTTTGTTGTTGTTGTTGTTGTTTTGGTGTGTTTGTTTTTCAAGACAGGTTCTCTCTGTGTATCCTTGACTGTCCTGGACTTTCTTTGTACACCAGACTGGCCTCGAACTCACAGCAATCTGCCTGCCTTGGCCTCCAAAGTGCTAGGATTAAAGGCATATGCCACCACTGCCCAGCAGCAATACTGTTTGTAAAAGCATTATTCCCTGATCCATTTCTATTTAAGTATTTACTTACCTTGAAGACTAAACCTTTTATAATCATTCATTTGTTAAGAGCTTAATTTGATTTTAGCAGAAGAAAACCCCTAAACTAATGGAACCATCATTGAGCTTTTGGCAAGAGAGAGACATCTCATTTTCTTTGTGGTCTGGTTCCTGGCAAAACGGCTTCCTCTCTCTGTAAAAATGCCTCTTAAGTAGCTTCCCTTGGCACTCTCTAGTGGGAGCTGGCCACATCCTATTCTACCAAATCTTCTCTGATTCATCACCTCTTCTTCCACACAATCATCTCACTATCAAGCCTGGGTGCTGCTTCCTTCTTTAAATTAACTTAACCTTCAGTTACGATGAAAGGACTATGTCACCATATATGGATCTAAGCTTTTCTTTACTTGATACCTGCTCTATACCAGGCTGGTCTTAAACTCAAATCTATTTGCTTCTGACTCCTGGATTAAAGACATGTTTTGTATTACAACTGGATCACTCAGACGTAGAAGACCTTTGGATGTGATTTCTTTCCTGCTGTGTTGCATACACCTAAGAAAGCCTTGCATGTGATCTCTTGTGAGAACAGTCATGTTCTGAATTAACATTCTTCTGAGGAAGGGGGCACCTCTGGGAAAGAAAGGGTCCTTGGAATCTATGGGGTGAATCTAGCTGAGACCCGTAGCATCAGGGGCTAAGAGCCTGAAGTTGCCAACTACTATAGCCACGTGGGACTTCGAGTGGAGGGAAGGGGACACAAAACCACCCTTAAAGCCTTCATCCCAAAATTTATCTTGCCTACAAAAAGTATAGGGATGAAGATGGATTAGAGACTGAAGAAATGGCAAACAAACAACTTGCTGCTCAACATAAAACCGACTCAAAGGAGAAAGAGCCAATCCCTGACATTATTAATGATACTCTGCTATACTTGCAGACAGGATCCTATTGTAAGTATTTTCTGAGAGTCTTCCTCCAGCACCTGATGGAAACTGATGCAGATACCCAGAGCCAAACAATAGACAGAGTGCAGGGAATTTGGGGGAGGGTTGGGAGGAAAGATAGTGGGATACTGGGCAGTTGAGGACACCACAAGCAAACCTCCAGTCAACTATCTTGAGCACATGGGGACTCACAGAAACTGAACCATAATCAGAAAGCATACATAGACTGACTACACATATATAGAAGATGTGCAGTTTGGTTAACATGTGGGTCCCCTAACAATAGGAATAGGAGCCATCTTGACTATGCTGTCTGGCTTTGGATCCCTTTTTCCCTAACTGGGATGCCTCCTTAGGCATCAGTGGTAAAGGATGTTCTTAGTCCTGATGCAACTTGAGATGCCAGGGGAGGTTGATAACGCTTGTGGGCGTCCCCTTCACTGAGGAGAAGGAGGGCTACTTGGGGAAAGGGGGAATGATGGTGGGACTGGGAGTAGAGGAGGGACAGGTCAGGCTGTAAAGTGACTTAATTTATTAGTTCATTAATTAAAAATACGGCTAACAAAATAGCTTAGCATTGAATACTAATTGCTTTTACTATATCTTATGCGATTTAGGGGCACGGTCTATAATCGTGGATGCATGACAGCATGAGAAGGGAGCTGAACAAACAGTTTCAAACACAACACAGTAGAAAGAAAAACATAAAATGGGTTGAGTCTACAGACACTCAAATCCCATCCCCCAAAAGACATCTAAGTAATCACTTAGTACAAAAGCTCCCCTAAGAAAGGCCCCCCGCAAAAAAAGTGGAAATAAGTGTTTAAAAAAATGACGCTACCTAGAGACTTTCTGATTTGACCAATTATATTCTGATATTGGTCATTATTGACTCACAGTGAAAATGCATTTTAATCAACTAGAATGATCCTAATGGTCTGCAACTGCTCATAGAGTACTAAAGAGAACAAAGACTCTTCTGATACTCTAGAAAATCTTTTGATAGCTATATTTTCTAAAATCTGGCAACAAGTTATATCTTTACAATATACATTGGCACAGAATAAACTTCATTTCAATAGAGAGAAATGTATATATAGTGAGGAAAGAATGGATGGAGGCCAAAAAAAAAAAAAAAAAAAAAAAAAAAAAAAAAAAAAAGAAAGAAAAGAAAAAACAAAACAAAAAAATCCAGCAACTCGAACACCAGGTACCCTAGCTCTGTCTCAGATACATGGGGCTTCAGTTTCAAAGGCTATAGATAGCCCTATGACTACAATTTCTCATTCATTACTCAGTTTTGTTACTTTAACTTAGTATATGTATCTCTCCAAGATATATTTCTCAAGCTTAGGTATCTCAACATCTTATGGTCTCAAAATGTACCTTGGGCTACAGATCCAAAGCCTGGTGAAATGAGAGCTCATAGTTTCCTTACTGGGGCACTGTCTCTGCTAAACATAAATAGCTGGAGCAACGTTGAACTAAATTCACAGAGACAGAATACATGACCTTGCATTGTGCATCTTTCTTGGTTAAAACAAGTACAACAATGGGTGATCCTGCCAACTTTGGTTTCTAAACTGAGATGAAATATACCAGGCATGGACCAGAGTTGCAGCAGGTTTTATATGAAGTGCCTTCTTTGGAATCACTTTGCCTATACTTTCCGTTAATTTAAGGTGTAGCAAGAATGGATGTTACCCATCTTAGGCTTCCAATGCACAGGCAATGCTTTCTCTTTACTGGTGATATTCTCCTTGAAAAATCCCTTCCTCTCTTTCAGGATTTGACTGCCATCTAAAACTACCTAGTTCTGTTTTTTTCTCTAAACCCACAGACTGCATTTACTTCTGCCCCACTTGTTGCTTTTTCAGATGGTTCTGTCAGCTCACAGCCCAACATTCTGTAAGGTTAGAATAGAAACTCAACCTAGAAAATTATAGCAAAAACCATGGGCAAACATTGTTCCTGGCTTGCTTGCTTACTTGAGCACTCTCTTATTTGCAGCCTGATCTGTTAACCAACCCAGGCACACTTGTGAGGGATACTGCCACCCTCAGTGGAAGAGCCTCCCACATCAATCTCCAATCAATATAATCTCTCACAGACATAGCAATCAGCCACTCTGATGAGGGCATGCCTCATCATTAACATTTTTGCCTGCTTTTATTGGCTTATCTGCAGCTGAAAGCTTCTTAAGCCTGGAAGCCGGCTAGCTTTGGCCTCTTGGAGTTCAGGAATAGCCCACACTGACCACGTGGACACCAAACTCAGGGCAGAGAAAGTTTACTGGAAATTTAACAAAGACTGAGTGCTCAAGAAAATACGATGGGTTTGAAAAAGGAGACTGTGACCCAGAGCCATTCACAGAGTAATTAAAAAAGAGAATCAGGAAGAATCAATTTTATTTCAGGTATATTGTATCTAACTCAGGCAAAAAGAATTAATTCTATTCCTGGTTCATTGTGCCTAGGTGGATAGACAAAGCATTTTAAAGTGATTCAATGGGATATAAGGTAGGGGATATTGGGGACTTTCTAGTTCCCTACGCTTCTCCTGAGAGGAACAAAGCAGGGTAATATTGCTTAACTCCAACAGAACATACATTTATCTTTAACTCAAGCAGAACAAGCATTCATCCTCTGTTGTTCTATTCTAAGCAGCAAGTATTGAACTAGGCAGCAAGTACTGAATGGAAACAGCAAGTGTTGAAGTGTGCACAATAGTCTTCACTCCATAGAGAGCCTCTTGCCACAACTTCTTGTGCTATTCTGGCTGATTCTGGCCAGTTCTGCTGACTCATACCTATTAGCTGGAGACTTGCTGGCTCTGGTGGATTATGTCACTGTCCCTGATTCATGGTATTGTTTGGTGCTTCCTATTGGACTGCACTTCCAGTATCCTGCCAGGAAGAATAGAATCCCCCCAAATAACTACTTCTAAACTAGTTCACACCCCTTTTTCTATGAACCTTCTTTCTCTACTCCCTCTGGTTGGTAAATTAAAAGGAAGGTAAAGGTATTTAGAAACCCTAAATAAAGTAGGTTTTGAAAAATCTAAACCTACAATAGAGTTGGTACTGGAGCTCACAGATTAACTCCAGTTGAACAAAGCTGCCACCCTGTAAGTTCCCTGTCAGCAGCAACTACAACTGATGCTTTGGGTGCTGCTGCCTTTTCCATGGCTTCAGCTTCTCAGTTTCTCCAGGAGGGTGATCGCTCATCCCAGCACTGTGGAGATTTAGCCACAGCAGCTCTGCAGTCCTGGGCTGTTGCTGTCTGGAGGTGTGGAAAGGTGAACACCGCAAGTGGAAGATCTGAGAACCCTTCTATTGGAACACATGTAGGTGGCACCCAGGTGAGCAGAAGATGTAAAAAGGGGGCACCCAGGGAATGATGTGGGGGGATTCCAGGGCCAAAACTTGAAACAGCCCTGCCTGGCTGCTGCAGATCCTCAGAAGGGGACCTGATTACTTTCGTGGAAAGTATACAGAGTTCACAAAAAGAGTCCATGGCAGAGAAGGGTTTACCTGTTGCTTGATTCTGCATGAATAATATGAACAGAAAAATGCTCCAGCTAAATGATATTAAAAAGTTTACCCACCGAGCTGGTCTGTTTCCATTCACATGCATGACTTAATCCATGCTGGGAGATGACATCATCACTCACCTTGCCTCAATCAGGTCTTTCTTCATAGTATTGGCTCTCGCAGCTGACTGCCCTAAACATTAGTCTGTGAGCTAGTTATGGCCTGTCCAGCTTCACCCTGCAGTGTGAACGTAAACTGTGCATCCTGTTCTGATCTCAAGGCAGCAGCATGACCCACATGAAAAGCCTTATTTCTGATAGGGAAATGGGCATTTAACTACATGACTACAATGAGTTAGTTTAAAACACTGCTGTGGCACAGTCCTTTAATTAAAGAACTTAAGAAGTTTAGTCAAGAAGAAAGCAAGGCCATTTCTCTGGGAAGCAACAGACAGGCATCAAGGCCACCTGAGTTAGCATAGCTTTATCAGAAAGAGTTTTCTCAAAGACATTAGATGCAGCCGTGCTAGAATTAATATGCCATCTCACACAGACATCACAATACACATAAATACAAAATTAACTAATAAAAAATCTCTGTAATGACAGCTAAAAACAGACTTTGCATTCTACATGCTGATGCCATTAAGTTTCCTTAAATTTAGTCCCCAGGTTATGTTTTGAACAATTTAAATATGGGCTGGACACAGCAAGCCTAGCCTGTTGAGACATTTACCCAACAATGATAGTGACAGAAGTATTTCTTAAGGACCCCAGTGCTTTCAAACATCAGTGACAGAGTCCTAAGTGGAAGGCCCAGAGGATGAAAAAGAAAGGAGAAGTAGAAGATAGAAAGTACAAAAGCTGAGGTGAGGAGGTTTTGCACAAGCTATGTCTTATGTCTAGTAAGGTTTGTAAGAATTGCATCTTGTATACCGCTCACAGGGGGAAATGAAGTAAAAGGGAGATGTTTATGAAGTCAAGTGAAGCTTCATACAATGAGACAAACTCGAGAGGACTCTAATAAACAATGTTTCATAGGGTATGTCAAGAACAGTACTGACCAAGCTCACAGTGGCCCTGGTACTGCTAACCACAGCTTTAGGAAGTGAGGAGAGTTGGGTTTTGAGGTTCTGAACATACCCCATGCAAACACACACAAATCACTGGCACAAACCCTTAACAACTCTCCCAAACATTATCCCATGCTTAGAGGAAGCTTATTTTATTCTCAATACTTGAGCAGCTTGTGAGAGGCCTGTTCTTTGATAGGTGGATGGGAGTGGTACAGGGTGTTTCCTCTGCCACGGTTTGGAGCCAACTGTCTGGACAATCCTAGTGAACAAACAGGTGTCTCCTAGCTTCCTAACTTCTAACAGACCAGGATAGCATACTGTTCATCTGTGGGGTGTGTTGGAGGCAGACCTCCCTCAGCTAAATTCTACTTGCAGTTGGTACCATTTCTAAGAATGGGTGCATCCTTCACATCATCAATTCTACTTTTCTCATCAAAGCTTAACACTGGATTGCTAACCAACGCATGAGATGCCTTTTACAACCTCCACAAAATTAACTCCAAATGCATCTTACACCTAAATGTTAAATGCTAAGGGCAGAACTTGTAGAAGATCCTACAGAAATTAAGGCTTTCCAAGGTTGACATCCTTCCTAGAACTTTTCTATACACCATCCCAAACTCCAAAAGAATTGCCCAAATGCAGCCCCACAGGAAGATATGTAGTGGCCAGGTCCAGGTCCAGGTTTAGTTACAGGGAGGTACTAGGGTCACATGGGAATCCAAAAGACACTGCATCTGGCCTTTGCTTAACACACAACCCCAGGGAGGACCCACCACATGAGCTTCTGCAGCTCCCCTTTCTGATCCTCCCCATTGTGGGTGTTCAGTTGGCATCTGCAGTTGCCCTCCCCCTCCCCTACATGCTCTGTTCAATCCCACTTCTCCAACCCTGCCCCCTGCAAGGAAAGCCTCTGCACATTCTTAGCATTCCTGGAGATGCTCCAAGCCCCACCCCTGGGGCCAAGGGCTTCCCTAGGACAGCAGGTGGCAGATACTTCATCTTCCTTCACCTGCAATCCTTGTTGCCATACTTGGGTGGTGAGACGCGATTTCCTCTGGCCTAGGCCCCTGAGGCTACTGAACTAGCCCAGGAGTTTCAGTTCCCAAGTAAACTTGCCCTTTTATGTTCAATCTGGCTTCCACTGGCTTATTTCACCTGTGGTGATAACCCATCAGTCAGCAGTGACCCTGAGCTCAACAGTTTGTCATTTCTGACCTTGCCTGAGCTTCCCTCACAGCACTCAGCAGCAGTGCTCAAAGCACATCACACGGACCCATTAAAGAAAGCTCAGCTAAAGAGCTGCACCTGTGCATGGCAGCCAGAAGACAGAGCCTCATCTTCATACTGGCCTGTCCACCTGGAGGCTCAGATTAGCCGGTGAGTCCCTAGAGACATGAGCACCTCCCTTAAAATTACAGTGTCCGGAAGACACAGGAGAATAGTTCATGGCCCAGGCTTCCAGTCCATTTCCAGAACTGCAGAGATTGGCATTTCAGTAGCCCGTGTGCATATTCTCCAATAGCCTACTGCTCTGTCTTCCCACACAGCCCCACCACTCCAGCTAGCTCTCCACAGCAGCCTGCTCCTCCCATTTCTGGGCAGTGACCCTCCACTCACCATGTCGCGACTTCGGAACTTGTCTGAGCTTCTCTCACAACACCCAGCAGCAGAGGTCAGAGCACACCACGCGGAATCACCCAAGCCTGCACAGCCACAGAACTGACTCTTCAGCAAGGCTCCAGGAAGAACCCGCCTCCCCGTCTGACGTGGAGCGTGTCTCTGACTTGTGGCCCTGATTGGCCACTTCGTCTTGAGTGACATATACACTTCTCCAGGTTAGCATGCTGGGGAGGGGCACAGAATCGTGGTTGCTGGCCCAAGCTTCCTACCCAGGGCCAAACTTTTTCCAGAGCTGTAGAGACTTGCATTTCCCTAGCACTGTCCTCCAATGGCCTTAACATCTGTCTTCCCAACTAACCCGGGGAGGACTCACTGCTTGTGCTTAGCACAGCCTCCTGTGTCTGCTGACTGATGGGTTATCTGCACAGGTGAAATAAGCTAGTGGAAGCCAGATTGAACATAAAAGGGCAAGTTTACTTGGGAACTGAAACTCCTGGGCTAGTTCAGTAGCCTCAGGCAACAAGGCCAGAGGAAATCGCTCCCCAGCCCCCAACTATGGCAACCAGGATTATAGGTGAAGGAAGATGAACTATCTGCCACCTGCTGTCCTAGGGAAGCCCTTGGCCCCAGGGGTGGGGGTTGGAGCTTCTCAAGGAATACTAAGAATGTGCAGAGGCTTTCCTTGCAGGGAGCAGGCTTGGAGAAAGAAGAGGGATTTAACAGAGCATGTAGGGGAGGGGGAGGGCAACTGCAGATGCCAACTGAACACCCACAATGGGGAGGATCAGAAAGGGGAGCTGCAGGAGCTGGTGCGGTGGGTCCTCCCTGGGGTTATGTGATAAGCAAAGGCCAGATGAGGCCACCTTTGGGGTCCTTTGTGACCCTAGTGCCTTCCTGGACCTGGACCTGGACATGGCCACTGAGTAACTTCCTATGGGGCTGCATTTGGACAATTCTTTTGGAGCTTGGGCTGGTGTATAGAAATGTTCTAAGAAGGATGCCAACTTGGAAAGCCTTAAAATCTGTAGGATCTCCTACAAGTTCTGCCCTTAGCATTTAACGTAAGGTGTAAGATCCTCTCTCTCCTCTCGAGTTTGTCTCATTGTATGAAGCTTCACTTGACTTCATAAACATCTCCCTTTTATTTCATTTCCCTCTGTGAGCGGTATACAAGATGCAATTCTTACAAACCTTACTAGACATAAGATATAGCTTGTGCAAAACCTCCTCACCTCAGCTTTTGTACTTTCTATCTTCTACTTCTCCTTTCTGCTCATCCTCTGGGACCTTCCACTTAGGACTCTGTCACTGATGTTTGAAAGCACTGGTGTCCTTAAGAAATACTTCTGTCACTATCATTGCTGGGTAAATGTCTTAAGTGGGTAGGTTTGCTGTGTCCAGTTCATATTTAAATTGTTCAAAACATAATTGGGGACTAAATTTAAAGAAATTTAATGGCAGCAGCATGTAGAATGCAAAATCTATTTTTAGCGGTCCCTACAAAGATATTTTATTACTTAATTTTTTATTTGTTTGTATTATGATGTCTGTGTAACAAGGCATATTAATTCTAGCACAGCTGCATCTAATATCTTGGAGAAAAGTCTCTCCGATAAAGCTATGATAATTCAGAGGGGCCTTGAGGGCTGTCTGTTTCCCAGAGAAATGGCCTTGCTTTCTTCTTGACTAAACTTCCTAAGTTCTTTAATTCAAGGAGTGTACCACGGCAGAATTTTAAAATAATTCATTTTAGCCAATTTGTGAACGGTCCATTTCTATATCAGGAATAAGATTTTCGTGTGGATTATGGCTTCAGTATTCAGAACAGAACAGAATGCACAGTTTATGTTTACAGTGTAGGGTGAAGCAGGACAGGCTATAATGTCTGTCATTTCCCAGCATGATGTACTTTCCCAGCATGGATTAACTCACACATGTGAATGGAAAAAGACCAGATCGGTGGGTAAACATTTTCATATCAGTTAGCTGAAGCAATTTTCTATTCATATTATTCATGCAGAATGAAGCAACAGGTAAACCCTTCTCTGCCATGGACTCTTTGTGAACTATGTATACTTTGCAAGAAAGTTATCAGGTCCCCTTCTGAGGATCTCCAGCAGCCAGTCAGGGCTGTTTCAAGTTTTGGCCCTGGAATCCCCCTACATCAATCCCTGGGTGCCCCCTTTTTACAACTTCTGCTCACCTGGGTGCCACCTACATGTGTTCCATGAGAAGGGTTCTCCCATCTTCAGCTGGTGTTGTTGGCCTTTCCACACCTCCAGACAGCAACAGCCCAGGACTGCACAGCTGCTGTGGCTAAATCTCCACAGTGCTGGGATGAGCATTCACACTCCTGGAGAAACTGAGAAGCTGAAGCCATGGAAAAGGCAGCAGCACCCAAAGCATCAGTTGTAGTTGCTGCTGACAGGGAACTCACAGGGTGGGAGATTTGTTCAACTGGAGTTAATCTGTGAGCTCCAGTACCAACTCTATTGTAGGTTTAGATTTTTCAAAACCTACTTTATTTAGGGTTCCTAAATCCTTTTATCTTCATTTTAATCTACCATTGAAAGGTAGGGGAGAAAGAAGGTTCATAGAAAAAAGGGGGTGTGAACTAGTTTAGAAGCAGTTCTTTGGGGGAGATTCTATTCTTCCTTGGCAGGGTACCAGAAATCCAGTCCAATAGGAAGCACCAAACAATACCATGAATCAGTGACAACAGATGATAAATGCTTGTTCTGCTTGAGTTAAAGATAAATGTACGTTCTGTTGGAGTTAAGCAATATTACCCTGCATTGTTCCTTTCTCAGGAGAAGAACAGGGCACTAGAACGTCCCCAATATCCCCTACCTTATGTCCCATCAAATCAGTTTAAAATGCTTTGTCTATCCACCTAGGCACAGTGTACCAGGAATAAAATTAATTCTTCTTGCCTGGGTAGGACATAATATACCTGAAATAAAATTGATTCCTCCTGATTATCTTTTTAAATTACTCTGTGTATGGTCTGGATCACAGTGTCCTTTCTCAAACCATACTATGTTCTTAACCAGTGAGTCTTTGTTAAATGGCCAGTAAATTATCTCTGATCTGAGTTTGGTGTCCACGTGGTCAGTGTGGGCTATTCCTGAACTCCAAGAGGCCAAAGCTAGCAGGCTTCTAGGCTTAAGAAGCTTTCAGCTGCAGATAAGCCAATGAAAGCAGGCAAAAATGTTAATGATGAGGCATGCCCTCATTAGAATGGCTGATTGCTATGTCTGTGAGAGATTATATTGATTGGAGATTGATGTGGGAGGCTCTTCCACTGAGGGTGGCAGTATCCCTCACAAGTGTGCCTGGGTTGGATAAGAGATCAGGCTGCAAATAAGACAGTGCTCAAGTAAGCAAGCAAGCCAGGAACAATGTTTGCCCATGGTTTTTGCTATAATTTTCTAAGTTGAGTTTCTATTCTAACCTTACAGAATATTGGACTGTGAGCTGACAGAACCATCTAAAAAAGCAACAAGTGGGGCAGATGAAAATGCAGTCTGTGGGTTTAGAGAAAAAACAGAACTAGGTAGTTTTAGATGGCAGTCATATCCTGTAAGATAAGAAGGGATTTTCAAGGAGCTTATCACCAGGAAATAGAAAGCCCTACCTCTGTATTGGAACCCTAAGATGGGTAACATCCATTCTTGCTACACCTTTAATTAATGGAAAGTATAGGCAAAGTGATTGCAAAGAAGGCACTTCATATAAAACCTGCTGCAACTCTGGTCCATGGCTGGCATATTTCATCTCAGTTTAGAAACCAAAGTTGGCAGGATCACCCATTGTTGTACTTTTTTTTTTTAATTATTTATTTATTATTGATACAGTATTCTGTCTGCAGGCCAGAAGAGGGCACCAGATCCAATATAAATGGTTGTGAGCCACCATGTGGTTGCTGGGAATTGAACCTAGGACCTTTGGAAGAACAACCAGTGTTCTTCACCTCTGAGCCATCTCTCCAGCCCCATTGTACTGGTTTTTGAAACAAGACTGATGCACAAGTCAAGGTCATGTGTTCTGTCTCTGTGATTTCAGTTCAGCGTTGCTCCAGCTATTTATGTTTTGCAGAGTCAGTGCCCCAGTAAGGAAACTATGAGATTTCATTTCACCAGGCTTTGGATATGTAGCCCGTGTTGCATTTTAAGACCATAAGATGTTGAGACACCTAAGCTCTGAGAAATATATCATGGAGAGGTGCATATACTGGGTAAAGTAACAAAACTGAGTGATGAATGAGACATTGCAGTCATAGGACCATCTATACCCTGTGAAAATGAAGCCCCATGTATCTGAGACAGAGCTAGTGTCT
Source organism: Acomys russatus (assembly GCF_903995435.1). Classification (NCBI taxonomy): domain Eukaryota; kingdom Metazoa; phylum Chordata; class Mammalia; order Rodentia; family Muridae; genus Acomys; species Acomys russatus. Next base: position 30,278,580 of record NC_067155.1, read on the forward strand.
TGGTGTTTGAGTTCCTGGACTTTTTCTTTCCTTTTTTTTTTTTTTTTTTTTTTTTTTTTTTTTTTGTCTCCATCCAATCTTGCCTCACTATATTTACATTCCTCTCAATTGGAATGGGAAGGTTTATTCTGTGCCATTGTGTATTGTATATAACCTGTTTCCAGATTTTAGAAAATATAGCTATCAAAAGATTTTCTGGAGTGTCAGAAGAGTCTTTGTTCTCTTGAATAGTGTATGACCCCTTGCAGACCGTTAGGATCATTGAAGTTGAGTGAAAAGCATTCTCATAGTGAGTCAATAATGACCAATATCAGAATATAATTTGTCAAATCAGAAAGACTCTAGGTAACCTCATATCTTTAAACACTCATCTCCCCTTTTTTGGCTATCTAGGGGAGCTTTTGTCCTAGGAGTTTACCTAGATGTCTTTTTGGGGATGGGATTTGAGTGTCTGTAGACTCAACCAATTTTATGTTTTTGTTTCTACTGTGTTGCTTTGGAAACTGTTCATTTCCTTCTCATGCTGTCATGCATTCCCAACTATAGACTGTGCCCCTAAATCACATAAGGTATAGTAGAAGCAGTTAGTAATCAATGTTAAGCTATTTTGCTAGCTTTATTTTTAATTAATGAACTAATTAATTAAGTCACTTTACAGCCTCACCTGTCCTTCCTCTACTCCCAGTCCCACTATCATTCCCCCTTTCCCCAAGTGCCCTCCTTCTCCTCAGTGAAGGGGAGGCCCACAAGTGTTATCAGCCTCCCCTGGCATCTCAAGTTGCAGCAGGACTAAGAACATCCTTTCTCACTGATGCCTAAGGAGGCATCCCAGATAGGGAAAAAGAGATCCAAAGTCAGACAGCATAGTCTAGATGGCTCCTATTCCCATACTTAGGGGACCCTATGTCAACCAAACTGCATATCTTATATGTGTGTGTGTGTGTGTGTGTGTGTGTGTATATGGGATCTAGGTTCAGCCTATGTATGCTCTTTGGTTATGGTTCAGTTTCTGTGAGTCCCCATGGACTCAAGATAGTTGACTGGAGGTTTTCTGTGGTGTCCTCAACTGCCAAGGATCCCTCTATCTTTTCTCCCAACCTTCCCCCAAATTCCCTGCTCTCTGCCTATTGTTTGGCTCTGGGTCTCTGCATCTGTTTCCAACAGCTGCTGGAGGAAGACTCTCAGAAAACACTCATCCTAGGAACCTGTCTGCAAGTATAGCTGAGTATCATTAATAGTGTCAGGGATTGGCTCTTTCTCATTTGGGTAGGTCTTATGTTGAGCAGCAAGTTATTTGTTTGCCAATTCTTCAATCTCTGATCCGTCTTTATCTCTATAATTTTAATAGGCAAGGTAAATTTTGGGTCGATGGCTTTAAGGGTGGGTTTGTGTCCCCCTCCCTCCACTGGAAGTCCCACCTGGCTATAGTAATTGGCAACTTCAGGCTCTTAACCCCTGATGGTACGGGTCTCAGCTAGAGTCACACCCATAGATTTCAAGGAGCCTTCCTTTCCCAGAGATGCCCCCTTCTGCAGAAGAATGTTAATTCAGAAGATGGCTGGTCTTGTAAGAGATCACATGCAAAGACTATCTTAGGTGTATGTAACCCAGGAGGCAAGAGATCACATCCAAAGGTCTTCTAGGTCTGTGTGATCCAGTTGTAATACAAAACATGCCTTTAAACCAGGAGACAGAAGCAAACAGAGTTGAGTTTAAAGACAGCCTGTTATACAGCAAGCATCAAGTAAAGGAAAGCTTGTATCGAGGCATGGTGATATAGTCCTTTAATACTAACTGAAGGTTAAGTTAATTTAAAGAAGGAAGCAGCACCCAGGCTTGAAAGTGATATGATTTTTTGGAAGAAGAGGTGATAAATCAGAGAAGATTTGGTAGAATAGGATATGGCCAACTCCCACTAGAGAGAGCCAAGGGAAGCTGCTTAAGAGGCACTTTTACAGGGAGAGGAAGCAGTTTTACCATGACAGTAATAGAGAGATGGGTAGCTGAGAATAAGGCAGAAAATGAGAAGAATCCAGAAGATTAGAGCAGATTGCTGAATTAGTTTGAGGCTAAGCAGAGCAATTCTGGGCTGAGAGAAACTAGATTAAGTAAGTCAGCTGTGAGAAGAGTTTGAGCCAGAACAGCTGAGTTGAACCAGCCAGCCCAGAGCTCAGAAAGAACGAGTAAGGCTGTGCTCTTTAAGCAGTCTATCTCAAACTGGGTGTGGTGGCTCCCGCCTTTAATCCCAGCACTCAGGAGGCAGAGGCATGGAGATCGCTGTGAGTTCAAGGCCAGGCTGGTCTACAAAGTGAGTCCAGGATAGCCAAGGCTACATTGAGAAACCCTGTCTGGAAAAAAAAAAAACAACAAAAACAAACAGCAACAACAACAAAACAAAACAAAACTACAACAACAAAAACCAGTGTATCTCAGAGGCTGAAAACATTCTAGGCCTAGGTTACATTGTACAGAGGCTAGAAGCTTCCAGGTCTAGGCCTAGGCCATCAGAAGAGGTAGAAGCCTCCTAGACAACGTTTGATTCAGGAGAATAAAAGTTACTTTTACACTCTTCTACTGATTTCTGCTCTCTCTCCTGGTCCCACTTCCCCTACTCTCCCCACAGCTGATGCCCACCCCATTACCTCCCATCTCTCCTCCCACCTAGTTCCTTCCCTTCATCTATTTCAGATATCTATTTTAGTTTAGTTTCTGAGTGGATGTCAAACATCCTCCTTTAAGATCTCCTTGGCTTCTTTGGTTCTGTGGATTATACCATGGCTATTCAATATTCATGGTTAATATCCACTTATAAGTAAGTACACACCATGCACATCTTTTGGATCTATGTTACTTCACTCATTAAGATCTTTAGTATGTCCATCCATCTTTTCTAGTTCCATCCATTTTCATAGCTGAGTGGTATTGCCTGTGTAACTGTACCACACTTTCTTTATCCATTCTTCAGTTGTGGGACATCTGCGTTTTTTCCAGTCTCTGTCTACTATGAATTAAATTTCTGTGAACATAGTTGAGCAAGTGTCCTTGTGTTATGGCGGAGCTTATTTTGTGTATGTGCCCAGGAGTGGGATAGCTTTTGAGGTAAGTAGATATTTAAGTATGTCTAGTCACAATTTTCTGAGAAACCTCCAGATTGATTTCCAACATGATTGTACAAGTTGTCTTTCCCACCAGAAATGGAGGCATGTTGCCCTTGTTCCACTTCCCCCCATCGTGTCCTGTCACTTAGGTTCATGATCCTAGCCATTCTGACAGGTGCAAGATGGAAATCAGCGTCATTTTGATGTGCAATTCCCTGATGACTCGGGATGTTGAGCATTTATTTAGTAGCTTCTTGGAGACTAGAGATTTTCTGTTAAGAATTTCCTTTTAGCTCTCATCCCCAATATTTACGTGGATGATTTGATTTATTGGTGTCCAATTTCTTGGGTTCTTTCTGTGTTTTGGATATTATCCCTCTGCTGGACATAACATGGGTGAAGGTCTTTTCCAGTCAGCTGTCTGCCATTTTGTCCTATTGACAGTATCCCTTGCCGTCCAGGAGATTTTCAGTTCTGTGGGGCCCATTTATAGTTGTTGATCTTAGTGCCTGTGACATTCAGAGAGGCGTCTCCTGTACCAATGAGTTAAAGTTATTCCCCACTTTCTCTTCTATTAGATTTACACTCTCCAGTTTTATGTTGAGGTCTTTGATCCACTTAGACATGAGTTTTGTGAAAGGTGAGAAATACAGACCTGTATCTCTTCTACTACATGCAGACTTTAAGTTAGGCCAGTACCATTTGCTGAAGTTGATTTCGTTTTTCCATTGTATGGTTTTGGTTTCTTTATCAAAAATCAAATGTCAGTAGATGTGTGGGTTTACTTCTGGGTCTTTGATTCAACTCCATTAATCAGCTGGTCTGTTTTTAATGGCAATACCATGTGTTTCTTTGTTCGTTTGTTTGTTTTGTATTACTATTGCTCTGTAATACAGCTTGGGATCAGGGATGGTGATACCTCCAGAAGTTACTTATTACACAGAATTTTTTTTGACTGTGCTGGGTTTTTTGTTTGTCCCTATGAAGTTAGGGTTTCTCTTTCAAGGTTTACAAAGAATTGTGTTGTAACTTTTATGGGAATTACATTAAAACTATTGATTGATTTAGGTGAGATGGCAGTTTCTACTTCTTTCTTCCTACCAACCACGGGCATGGGAGATCGTTCCATCTTCTGATATCTTATTCAGTTTCTTTTATCAGAGCCTTGGATTATAGTCATACAAGTCTTTCACTTGCTTGCTAAGAGTTACACCTGTATATTTTAAGTTATTTGTGGGTATTGTGCAGGGTATTGTGTCTATAATGCTTTCTTGTACTACTTATAGTTTGAAGAGAACTATATTGAGATTACCGGCATGAGAAAAAATACTCAGCTTTAAAATTATTTTCATTGTTAGCAATTGTTTATACAATTTCTCTGACATGAGCCCAGCATTCCTAAACTGTTTTTCTACTTCCCTCCCCTCTTCTCTGTTGATTGGCATTTATCTTGCAAGGCTATATCCTATTCAAGTGGTGAGGAATGACAGACGAGGACCTCTGTATTCTGGATCCTTTTAAAATGACTTGGTTACATTAGAACATCTATATCAGGAAATATATGGAGGAAGCCACAGAATTATGTGAATATATTGTCAATAAAGGATCCAGCTACACTGTCATCACTACCATGCTTTCTCTTGCACCCCTGTATGAGATATTATAGGATGCAGTGACCTATGATGCTGTACATGTGGACTTCACTCGGGAAGAGTGGGCTTTGCTGGATCCTGCCCAGAAGAGTCTCTACAGAGATGTGATGCTGGAGACCTGCAGGAACCTCACAGCCATAGGTAGGACTGTGAATTTTATGTTGCTTTTAAAATGTACCTATAACTCTTTCTCCATTGTTGTTATTTGTTATTGTAATGTCAACTGAAAATGAGGATGAATGAGATGAATAAATCAGCTGCGTTTCTGAGGTTTACTAAAGAGTAACTTGAATTTTGCCAACTTTCCAATGTAATATCATGCATTTTGTCGTATTTTAATTTAGGTTACAATTGGGAAGATCATACGATTGAAGAGAATCTTCAAAGTTCTAGAAGATATAGAAGGTAATTTTCATGTGCAAGTTGATATGAATATACCTCTGAATTGCTTTTAGTGCACCCTTTAAGTTCTAAAGAAAAGCAAGAGTGTAAATATGCACTGGTTTTTTTTTTAAAGATTTATTTATTATGTATACAGTGTTCTGCCTGTTTGTACACCTGCAGGCCAGAAGAGGACATCAGATGGCATTATAGATGGCTGTGAGCCACCATGTGGTTGCTGGGAATTGAACTCAGGACCTCTGGAAGAGCAGTCAGTGCTCTTAACCTCTGAGCCATCTCTCCAGCCCAATATGCACTGTTTTAACTGTATCGATGATTATTAAATTCTGACAAAACTATGTACCTCAAAATCATGTAGCTGATTTATTTTTGTAAGACATTTCTCTGAAAAAGAAGATAAGAAAATAATGCATTAACAGATATCACCATTTGAATTATAGTGAGCTAGACTACAGAACTGCTAGTCTCTGTCTCACACCACTTAGATATTGCAGAAGATATAAACATTGAGTAGGCGATAAATCTATGTCTAAAACTTTCTAATAAACAAGTAGTCCATAATAAAGCTGTGTGTTCATAATATATTTTCAGTAATGTTGTTCAGTTTAGTGAGAGGGGCAATTTATGACAGTGAAGAATGTTGTTATGGAGAAACTCTAATCCCTATACAGTGTTTCAGTGAGAAAAACAAAAGTGAAACTGTGAATGCAGGGTAAACCTTTTCATTTGCTATCTTCTTTCATAGAGATGTCATTTTTCACAATGTATACAAGCCCTGTCGGCATTGGAACACTGAACAAAGGATTATAATCCTCTCTAACACCGAAGAGTTAGAAGACTTGTAGTAGTACCTATAACTTGTAGAATTTCTGAATGTAACATGTGTTTAAAATTAATGGCCTTTCCAATTTTATTGGCAACACATCCACAAACTCACACTGCAGAAAAGCTTCCATGAATACTATCAATATGGATTGCCTCTATTTGCCTCGGTTCATTTTGCAATTGTAGTATGACTCACATAATAGGAAAAATTTTAATGCAATCAGAGTGGTAAATCTGACTTCTCCCAGTTCTCTTCCAACATGTGAAAACCCTCTTCTATAGTAAAAGGATGCTATAAATGTGGTCCACGCAATACATGATCTTACAATCACAGGGCTCTTTAAAGATAAGAAATATCACTTGAAGATGGAAGAAAAATGAAAGTCAATAAAGTGATAGTACCATGAAATCTGATTACTTTAAAAATTAAATGAAAATGTAAAATTCATTCACACAGATAAAAAGATTCATCAGTGCAATGAATGTGATATAACTTTGACATGTGCCAATTATCTTTGCAGGAATCAAAGAAGATATAATGGAGGACAACCCTCTGTCTTTACTCAGTGTGGTAAGTCTTTGTCATGTCAAATCAACTTGAAAGGCAAGAAATAATTCCTACTGGAGAGAAAACATATGAAGATATTCAGTATTGTGAAACCTTTGTAAATCACAGTAGTCTCCAAATTCATAAAAGAACAGAAACTAGAGAGAAACCCTATGAATGTGAACAATGTTTTATGATCTTTGACCATCAAAGTTCTCTTCAAATTCATGAGAAAACTCATACTGGAGAGAAACCTCATGAATGTATTCAATGTGGTAAAGGCTTTGGGCAGCACAGATATCTTCAAATGCATGAAAGAATTTATACAGGAGAGAAACCTTATGAATGTAACCAATGTGGTAAAGCCTTTGCATGGCACAGGGATCATCAAAGGCATGAAAGAATTCATATAGGAGAGAAACCTTATGAATGCAACCCATGTGGTAAAGCCTTTTCATGGCAGAGGAACCTTCAAAGGCATGAAAGAATTCACACAGGAGAAAAACCTTATGAATGTATTCAATGTTGTAAAGCCTTTGCACAGCACAGTTCTCTTCAAATGCATGAAAGAATTCATACAAGAGAGAAAACTTATGAATGTAAACAATGTGGTAAAGCCTTTGCATGGCACATGAATCTTCAAATGCATAAAAGATTTCATACAGGAGAGAAACCTTCTGAGGGTCATCAATGTGGTAAAGCCTTTGGGTGGCACAGTCAACTTCTCATGCATGAAAGAATTCAAACTGGATAGAAGCCTTATGAATATAATTAATGTTGTAAAGCCTTTGCATATCACAATTTTCTTCAGAGCTGTGAAAGAATTCATACAGGACAGAAACGTTGTGAATATAATGCCTGTGGTGAAGCCTTTGAATGTCATGGTCATTTTCAAAGGCAGGAAAGAATTCACGCAGGAGAGAATCTTTATGAGTGTATTTCATATTTTGAAGTCCTTACATGCCTTTACATACTAAAGAGAAATTCTGTGAATGTAATTAAAGTAAGATAGACTAGCAGTCTAGAGTATCTCACAGACTTGTTCTATGAAGCAGGAATATTGAAGGACCGACCCAGCTAGTCTCTGCAGAGTTGGACATCAATTTTCCAGTGTCATGCTTGTTCACCATTTTGAGAGTCAATGTGCTCTCAGCAGTAAAGAACAGTTGTTTGATTCAGTGGCTATTTGGCCACATTTGTTTCATAGATGTCCATCAGCTTAATTGAAGTATACTGGATGTGCCGCCAGAAGCAGCTGTGTCTCTCTGTCAGGAAAGGCCTTTCTTATTGAATGCCATATTCTGTAAATGTCTGATGTGTTTGAGGACCATCTATGTATTTACTGTAGTGAATAACTATGCATGTCTATTTATGTATCTATCTATTGATCAATTTATCTATCTCAGTTTCTCTAAATAGACAAAATTGCTTGTTTCTAGCTTTGCACAATCTGTTTAGCCTTGAAAAAATACACAAGAGACTAAATAAATCTTTTCCTGTAAATAACTAAACTAGTATATAACAAGACTCCAAGTAAGATTTCTACGTGAGTAACTACGGACTTGCAACTCCAGCCATCCTGAGCAGCTTGGAAGAGTTCGCTTTCATAAGACTAGAACTATATCAAATGGGAGAAAGGAGTAGGTCCCCAACACTTCAACAGTAATGACATGCTGTTTGATAATACTGCACCAACTGTGAAAGCCCTTTCCAAGTGTGTATAATCCTTTAAGCATTGCTATTGTCTTAACTCACCACAATGTCCTCCTGGGCCACCTAGCTTGTCTTCAACAAATGAGCATTTACGTTATTTTAACATTTAAGTCACTATGACTATAACTGCAATGAACATGAGAATTCTGATACCTCTAAAACTAATTTAAAGTGTATGGAAACAGTACTCAATGAACATGAGAATTCTGATACCTCTAAAACTAAAGTGTATGGAAACGGTACTCAGAAGATTGCATATATCCATAGCAATTCTGTCATTTTATGAGAATTCGAGAATGCTGCAAGAAGACCAGCAGAGCCAACTAGCCTAGATCCATGTGGACTTACAGAGATGAGAGCACCAACCAAAGAGCGTACGTGGACTAGACCTAGACCCCTGCACATATGTAACCCATAGGCAGTGTGATCATCATATGGGTCCACTAATAATTTGAGTGGGTGCTGTCTAGGACATGGACTGTGTTGAATGCTTTCAATCAATTTTCCCTAGCCTGACTGCCTTGCCTGACCTCAGGGATGAGTGGGGGTTCAGTTCTGATGAGACTTGAAGTGCTGGTATGGGTTTGAGAGTGCTTGTAGGCATGCTTCCCATTTTCTGAAGGGATAGAGGGGAAAGGGTGGGAGGGAGGGAATGGGAGGAGAGGAGGGAGGGGCTACAATCAGGATGTGAAGCAAATATATAAATTAAAAGAAATTTAGTAATGAATTCTGTATACTGTGTAAGACCTGGCGGCTAGGTCCTACTTCTAGAGCCCAGTGAGACATGAAAGTCCAGTCTGATGCAAACAGCAAGGGATGCTTTATTGATACATCGTGACGGGGTCTACCAAGCTCTATTGAGCTGGAGACCAAAAATAAGCAAAGCTTTGGCCTTTCATACCCTTACAGAAGCTGAATTGGCAGTTAAGCCAAGTTGTTGAACCATGACTGGTTCTTCAGAATGCCCTTTACAATGATTGGTTACTAGTTATTTTATCCCTTAGGGGGCAAGAACTCAGCTTGGGACATCATGTGCTGTCAGGTGTTCGGGACAGGTATGAGGGTGTGGTTTTTCTCTCAAAGTATACAACAGCCCAGAGGCCATCTCAGAAAGTACAGAGTGGCCAGGGTTGAAAAACAACTTTTCTATCTCTTCCACTGTGAACAACAGAAACATGGCTAGAATGAGAGTGCATGGAGAACACAGTTCACTGTATTTGTTGTGGTAATGGAGTTGAGTGTGTGTAGGTAATAAATCCAAAGGCATCACAATTAATGCACTAAATATGTGCAATTTTATATCAACAACAACAATACAACATGGTTTTAACTATTTTTTCTTGCTATCTGTGTAAAATCCAAACCCACTACTATAAGAGTTCATTTTGTATGTTTCACAGCCCCGTGTCACATTCAGATTTATTGTTCAGTTCTGGATCATGTTCCATTTTCACTTTTGTCATCTCAGGTAAGTCATATCTGGAGCATTAGCTTTTATGTGACCATATCCATGAATTGTAGGTCAGTAAAGTTACACTTAGGTCCACTTTCTATGTCTTTGTGGATTATATTACTCCAGTTCCAGATCGACAGACTTGCTGTAGTAGAATATCTTTTACCCTTTACACCACTGTATACAACACTATTACAATGATGTCTTGTCAAAAAAGAAAACAAATGTTCCCTTTGCTGCAAAAAGGCAAAAGAATCCAAAGAAAGCTCCTAACAATTGATCACAGGAAACATGATTCCAAAGCCATATGATATGAGAAAACTCATAATTTTCTATAAGACTGTGAGGAAATAGTTTAAATGTTGGTACAATGTGACTCCTGAACTTACCACAAAGAGAACAGTCAAGAATGTATACAATATTTGTGAAAAAAATGAGGGAATGGAGAGAAAATGCCAAAAACTAAGCCTGAATTTATATTTAAGTTTTCATCAAGATACCTAGGGAAACTCCCCCAGGGAAAGTGTGACCTTGACCAAGTTAACTGTGATGGTGTGTGTAACAAACACAGACTTCACTATGCAAATCACTCAGTTACCCCTAAACTGTTCTATTTCTGCCTTCTAGCTACTACTAATCTCTCTTGCAGAGAGGCTCCATGCTCTAGAGCTCTCTCAAAATGTGAGCAGAAAGGTAGTTCTATGGCCCTACAGCCCCTCACGCCCCCTTGTGGTTGCAGACAAACTCAGCCCCAGTGAATCCCACGAAGAAACCAATGTTGTAGAATAATTTATGTCTGCTTCCTGCCACATGTATTATGTCACAAGGTGGCAAAACTGCCCTGTCTATGTACCATGCGCAGCAGAGAACCCTCTGCATCTCAGAAACTCCATTTGTACCATGAAACTGAATTTCCGTGAATCATGCCATTGTAGCTGGTGGTATTGGAAAAATAAAAAGATTATCAAGTATTGCTGAAGCATAATCCGCATCAATCACTTTCTATCAGTTTCTACACTATTTATACAATTTGACACAAAAATTGAATGTAGAATGTCAGGTTCAGTACTTGTAGAAACTAGACCTTTTCTAGTCTGTCTTCCTACTGCCCACGAAAACCAATGCCTGTGTGTGAACCCTAGAGAGTGATAGTATAAGCTCCACAGCTTTCCACTGCTTGGGCTTCAAAGCCCACGCATCCAAAGGGAATCCACACTCAGGAAATTCAGAAGCCAAAGACCTGCGCCCAGATCACCACAGAGACCAACAAATTCACAGTGTGAACCACTCTCCATCTCAGTCCCAGCAGATCAGACTCTGACATACCAGTAGACTTTCTCCTCCTGGCCATGGGGCAGCTGCCTCCACAGTCACCATGGTGTGGCATGTGGTACTCCTTCCTCACAGTTCCCTCCAGCTGCATCAGAGAAGAATCCTGGAAGAAACATGTAAGCTACCTTCCTCTCAGGCCCCTCTTTCCTAAACCTGCCCAGAGGCCCTCATTAGCTTGGAATCTCCATCTTGGCCTTTGGAAGATAGCAGCTCTTCTACTGGGGCATCAGAGGTCAAATACCTCAGACAGTTGGAGCCTTCCCAGCTCCACCCTTGCTCCCTAGGGCCAGACAGAGCAGTACTCTGGGGAATTTGTTTTATAAAGAATTTTCCAATCTCCCAGAACGCTTCTTGTTTCTTTTTCAAGGCACATACATCTTTGTTTACATGTTATGTAACACACTCAGCATGCAGCACAGCCATCTCTATGTCATAGCTGGGAAGTCCTGCCCTCAGTCAAATTCAGAGTAACAAAGCAAAAAGTGAATGTGAATGTAAAGTGGAAAGAAAATAGCTGTTCGTATGCGTGGTGGAGTAAGATATTTATACATAAGAGCCAGAGATATTGGAGTGGGGTAGGAGGTCGTGTGGCAGGGTATCCAGAGTGTACATACACCTGAGCCATATGAAGACAGGAAGGAGGGGAGAATCATGAGGAAGACCTAGAAGTCAGGGTTGTAAATAATAGAGGAAAAGCACCAGGTAACCCAAATGATTGGATTCCATAAGGAAGGGAAGCTAGGAGAAGGACAGCCCAACACTAGGCTAGAAGTGGGGTTATGCCAACCATTACCTTGCAATAAGTAGGGACTGAGTGATGCTAGGAGAACCTGACAGCCAGATTTCTATTGATTTGTTAAATAGGCACCCAGACCTTTGTCTCAGGCTTTAAGACTTAATTGTAGGGAGAAAGGAAAAGGTTGAAGTCATTTAAGGATAATCTAAATCATTATTTTAAAAGTTGGAAAAGGTTTTATGGTCCAAAATAATTCAGAGACTAAACATATGTAGTAGAGCACACCAAGATTTACTCCCATCTTTCCTCTCACCTTCTACATTTTCAAAAAGGAACAATAACATTCCTGTCAGGAAAAGCTAGATTGGTGTGCCCATGTCTTCTGCATTGGAAGAACTAAACAAACTTCAGAAATTTGGTTTTTAGAAATGAGTTCATTTCCTCATGCTTATTTTTGATTTCCTTGGTCTGTGACCCTCCAAAAATGGATAGTTGGACTTTTACTGATCATCTTAAATTGAATACCTGACTACTCATTGCTAATACCAATTACTGTCTAATGAGTAAACCTCTCCCTTTTCTTCCTCCCCATCCATTTCTGTGCTGGGACTACATCACTTCAAAGTTGCTCAGGGAAAACAGTTCTTACACAGGTCCCCTTTATTTGTGACTCCTCCCCAATCCAAGGAGGATAGAGGACAATCATTCACTGGTGCCTCTTTCTCCTGAGTTCCCAGTTAGGGCCTTGCCTGTAAGAAGTGAAGGACTGTCTTCCAGGCAGTGGGAATGAGAGGATTAGGTGCTCAAAAAAAGTCTTAACTACACAGCATGAGGAAAGGGTGAGCTGCAGGGGATGTTGCTCGAACCTGAAATAAATATGAAAGCCTTTGAGAGAAAGAATGAATATTTTAATTACTGGGAAACATTGGCATGAGCAGAAACAAATACAAGATTAGAGCAGTGATGCAAAAAAATGGAATTCTAAAAATACCATCAATTGTCGTTTTAGAAAGATAAATATAATTTGAAAACATGTAGGTAGACTGATTTTGAAAAAGAGCAGAAACTTCTCTGGTAGAGGGAATGGCATTAATAAGACAGGGATTGACCTTGCCCCTATGTGCAATGTTAGCTGCTGAGATCTTTCACCAGACACACACAGCTACAGCCAATGGCCCCTTAACTGAAACTGCAATATTCACTGGCTCAAGCTAATCTAACCAAATTGTATCCAAATCTGATCTGCTTTTATTCACATGCATGAAATAATACATGCTGGGAAATTACACATTCTGACACCCTGCTAGGATCAGGTCTTTTTTCACAATGGGGACCCCTGTAGCTGAGTCTCAAAACTTAGTCTAGCCATTGTCTACCCAGTTTCACTGGGCACTTTCTGCAGACCTTCTGGTCTGGTCTGAAAGCAGAAGCTATGCTGCACATGTTACTGAAATGGTCAGTTCATTACATTACTCAAATGATTAATTTTGTTTGTTTGTTTTTCGAGACAGGGTTTCTCTGTGTAGCCTTGGCTGTCCTGAACTCACTTTGGAGACTAAGGTGATCTGGAAGTCATAGCGGTCGGCCTGCCTCTGCCTCCTGAGGATTGGGATTAAAGGTGTTGCCACCACCACCAGGCCCCTTTCTAGGCATCCACCCTGAGCTCACCAGGGCACATCTTCTGAACCTGTGTCTTCTTCCTTCAAAACACTCAGGCACTTCCCTTCTTCTTCCTGGAATCAGGGTGCATAGTTTGCAAAGCGCATTACTCCACTTGGAGTAGAGTTATCAATCTGTCCCACAAGTGAAAGGGTACCCAAATATTCAAAATAAAGGAGGGAGTTTAGAAAACAAAATTTTTGGTTTTTGTCGCTTCATGTTGTGTGCTGCTATCCTTCATGTGATAGATATGAAACAATCTGGGAGGAAAGAAAGAAAGAGACTATAAACACTTTGGGGCACTATAGTTAATTAGCACATCTTTCTCAATGGAATGGTGATAAAAATAAAAAAAACAAAAACACATCCTGGCAGTGGTGGCACAGGCCTTTAATCCCAACACTCTGGAGGCAGAAGCAGGCAGATCTCTGAGTTTGGGGAGAGCCTGGTCTACAAAGGAAGTCCAAGACAGCCAAGATAATCATAGAGAAAACCCTGTCTGGAAAAAAATGAATAAAAATAAAAAGAAAAATACAGTTGTGCTAGGGTTCTGGGTGGGTCGGAGGGGGGCCTAAAGAATGGAGTGGAGGTGTGAAGGGAGGGAGGTGTGGGGGAATGAGGGTGCCTTCCCCAGCAAGGAGAGAAGAGTCAGTGGGTCTCTGATGAGCAAAGGGCTCTTAGAGGAGATAGGGAACCAGCAAGGTCAGGGAGTGAGCCAGGCATGATGTTCAAGGTAATGCCTCAGGTGACAGACTAGCAATCATGCTGCTTCCCTGCTGTGACACACAGGCAACCAGGTGCTTTTTAATTATACACATTTCAGATAACATGCCAGTAACCCCAGCACTTTGGAGGCAAATTCATATTCTTGAAATTGAGACCTTGGTTATATGAGGATTGGACATAACATGGCAGGCATGGGGTGAGCAGGAAGCTTTGATAGAAGTCATGAAGTCATGTGGCCCTGGGCCATGGTGCCATGGTGGAAGTCCTATAGACACCTCCTGTACCATGCTCTCTCTGCACCAGCCAATCCTGGCAAGAGTCATGTAGCCACAGACAGGTTTTCCCTAGAAGTCTTTAAAAGATCCTGTGTGTTGGAACTCGTGGTCATCACTGCCATTTTGTATGGATGAAGCTGAACCCTACATGCACTCTGTTTCTGCAGAAGAAACATTTTTTGCTTTTACGTACTCTTTGAGACTAGGGTCCTCTTTAAGTGACTTATAATTAAAAAGGATTGTATGGCCATCAATGACAGACACATAACATGACATTTTTTATGTTATATTACCCAAATTCTCCTTTTTCTACCTTTCCAGGGTGTGTGTCTGTGTGTGTGTGTGTGTGTGTGTGTGTGTGTGTGTGTGTGTGAGTGTGCCCATGTGTATTCAATATATAGCACAGGCTTTCTAAAAACTCCCAGTGATCGTCCTGCCTCTGTGTAGTGAAGGATGGATTAAAAGCATGCGCTATGATGCCAAGCTTTAAAAATAATTTTTATGAAGCAAGGTGACTGTTTATTTTGACAAAAATCATTTTAGCTGTCATTTTATGTGTAAAGTTGTTTCGCCAGAATACATGTCTTTGTACCCCATTCATGCCTGGTGGCCAGGGAGGCCAGGACATGATGTCAGAACGCCTGGAACTAGAGCAACAGATAGTAATGAAGATGCTTTATGAATTTCCCAGAAGCTCTATAGTAGCTAACGATCTGCTGTAACTTCTGCCCCAGGAGATCTGGGCTATTTCCGTCCTCTGTCGGCACTGTGTACAAATTTATACAGGCAAACACCTGTAATCATAAAATAAAAACAAGGCTTAGTAAAAAATCAGGAATGGAATTCTCTACAGTGATGTCACAGGCCTGAGTGAAAGAACAGCCAGGGCTAATGAAATGAACTCTTTCTGGTCCTCTATGCATGCAGCTGCGTCCTTCTTCTAATTCAGCCATCTCAGAGGCATAGCAGGATTTTTCTGATGTTAGGTTAGCTCAGCACAGCCACTTATCTAAGAGCAGAGTCCACAGTGCAGATAGGTGAAGGTTTCCTGATGCTTTTTGTATTCATGTTCTCTGCACTTCATAACTGTCGCATTTACACATCGATCTTTAAATCATGTATTAGGATTAAGAGGTAGCGTTGACTTCTAATCAATCGACTTTCACAGTAACATTTACTTGATTTTCACCCAAGACCTTAGGGTACAAGATGAACATGCCATAGGCATTTCTTTCTACCATTTTATAATTTATATATGTTCTTGCTTCATTTTTAGTTAATAATAGGCACAGATGTCTCTGCCTTTACATTGTGACCATCTTTAGAAATGGACGTGTTAAGTGAGCATGAGTAGGCATAGGCAGAGCTCTATATGAACTTGCCCAGAGCTCCTATGTAGTACTCAGTGCTTTCTTTTTGGAAGAAAAGTGTCGCTTTGAAACTGAGTCCCAGGCTCTCCTTGACTCCTAGGTAAGGAATCTTGCTCAGCTCTTGTCCCTGGCTCTTGTGCTGGGTATTCTTATAGTGAAACAGACGACATCTGGATTTAACTAAGAGCTCCTACACAACTGTATACACCTCTGAGCAAGTGTTCTTAAGTAAGACTTTTGAACTGGAAAGACCGTTCTTTAATGTGCATCTTTTGAGGGGATAATATTCATCTTTTATCAGGGCCACGGCGACAGGTATATATATAAAGAAGATATTGAAGAAGGAACCTTTTTTTCTTTGCCTGTTTTCATTAGTCTTAGCTAGGAAATTTTCATTCCTTTAGTGTCTTTACATCCTAATTTGTGGAATTCTGGGCTATACTGAGCACCAGATAAGACATGCAGATAAGTTATCTCATGAGCCAAATGAGTTCTGCTGTCTTCTACTTTCCGTTGGTAGACAGCCAACTTTGACCTTGCTGGACTGCAGTTGTGAGACATTGAAAAATGGACGTTCACATACACAGAAAGAGAGTCATTCTACCAGTTCTGCTCATGTTGAGAACCTTGACTAACAAAACTGTGTGTTTTCCAACTGCCCACCATGGAATATGTCCTGGGTAGCAATCATGCTTATAAAAGCTCTAGTTCTTTATCCATTTCTATTTAAGTGTTTACTGACCTTGAAGAGTACATTTTTTATAATTGTTCATTTGTTAAGAGTTTAACTTGAATTTAGGGGAAGAAAAACCCCTAGAGTAATGGAGCCATCATTGAGTGTGGGCAGGAGAAAGACATATCATTTTTGTGATCTGGTTCCCGCTTTTCTCTCATGGTTGTCTGAAAACTCTGTGATAACGAGGTCAAAAGAACCTTCAGTTACCTTACTTCATCATTAATCCACAGACTGTACACCTCCATTTGCTTTCCCCATTTTCACTTTCTGGGCACCCTTCCACATGTAGGACATGGGAATCCCTACTTTCACAATTGTGTAATGGGCTGTTCAATCTAGGCCCGTTGTGTTCAGTAGGAAGAATGGGGTGCCAATAGAGCACAGGAAGATAACAAGTCATCTACTCTAGAACCAGGCCAAGTGTCCTTGTCACTCAGGCCTCCAGTTGACCTGCCCGTCAAAAGGGGTGCTGGACTGTGAGTACTGCTGTAGGGGTCTATGAGGAGAGCATGGGCTAACTTGGGTCTCAAGATATAATGACTGAAGGGCTGCCTGCCTTGCCCCATGATGTCCCTTGGATTTCTTAGACCTCCTTGGCCCCAGATGAAGGCCTCTCAATGACATCTATCAATGGGCTATATCTGTGGAGAACATGGTGAGTATGGAGCTGTGTGGAGAAAAACCTTTGTACTCAAGTTCAAACTCTATTGGTACATTCATGGAAAGCAGGCCGCCCACCTTGGATAGGCCTAATCTTTCTACTACCTTCTGCCCCCTGCATTTAACCTTTAAGTGTGAGATCCACTTGGAGTTAATGTTTTAGGACTATAAAGGGCATCTTATGTGTTGAGTAGTACTTCACAACCAAGTTGTGATGAGGAGTAGAATTGGTGTTATAAAGGATTTGCCCATGCACAGGAGATCATTACATGAAGTAGAGTTTAGCTAAGTGAGGCTTGAATCTAAAGTGCTCCAATGATAAGTAATATACTGACCAGGCCTGTTGGAGAACAAGATGCTAGGACACACATATTTCTTCTCCAAGATTTTCCAGGTATTTGGGCCCAAACCATGACAGAAGAGCCACTGCTAATTTATAACTCTCTCCTAGGTGCTTTCCTATGTCAAATAGCAGGCCTCTAAGAACCTGTTCAAGGGACTATTAGAGTGTCACAATCAATATGAAGGCCTGGTGTGCCATGAAGATTCAGTTTTCTTCTTGAAAAATGCATAGATTTGTCACACAGGCAAATTGTGTCAAACTATTTAAATAAGTAACACACTTTTGTATTGATAGCTGCCTGATGAAGCAAAGTTTTCTCTGAGAGCATCATGTATGGACAATGACATCTAAAACATGTTTACTATAGCAAATAGTAGGCTAGTCCCCAGGTCTTTTTAGGTTTCCCAAGGCCCTGGTGTATTGAAAATAAAACTGAGCTTCTACTCTAAAACAAGTAATTTTCTTGGGACAGCTGGTAGTAGTCTGGATCCAGATTCTTTGGGGAGTGGTACTTCAGATCCTGAGAACCCAGCTCTTATCACCATATGGGTTCTGTCATCAATTGCAAGGCCACTGTGGGCCTGGTCAGGAATGCCCTTGAGATCCCCTGTGTTTCCCTTATGCAGCCTTGTTTGATTACATTCTTCCTTACTTTATCCCATTGGATGATATATTCTATGGACCTCAAAGATATTTCCCACTTTCTTCATCCCAGCAGAGGCAGTATAGAAGATGTTATTCTTCTTAAGAAGAATACATGGCATAAGACATACCTAGTGCAAGATCTCCCCACCACAGCTTTTCCACCTTCCACCTTCTAACTCCAACTCAAGACCACGTCACTGAAGCTTGGTCTGTTGTATCAGATCACTGGTCTACTTAAGGGATGAGTCTGGGAATATCTTTGTTGTGTAAGGCTCCTTTCTTCCTGAATGGCTAACTTGTGTCCTGTCCATTTTTAAATTGTTCAAAGGATAGCCTGGAGCCAGACTCTACAAGAAACTTCAGGATGACAGCACACATGCAATGAAAAATATGTTCTAGTCTGTCTCCTGTTTGGGCATTAGCCAGAGGCAAAGTCAAGCTGTAATTAAAGGGCTGGAGAGATGGCTCAGAGGTTAAGAGAACTGACTGCTCTTCCAGAGGTCCTGAGTTCAATTTCCAGCAACCACATGGTGGCTCACAACCATCTATAATGTGATCGGGTGCCCTCTTCTGGCCTGTGGGTTTACATGCAGGCACAACACTGTATAAATAATAACAAATTAATAAATCTTTAAAAAGCTGTCATTAAAGAGATATTTTTATTAGTCTTTTCAATGTGTGACATGATTTCTCCCCATGGATGCATATTAATTCTCAAACAGGTGGAGTTTGAGCATTGAAGAAACATATTTTGAGGACATGCTTTCCAGTAGTAAGTTACATGGCCTTGATAAGAATTAATAGGTCACCTTCATATTCTGTATTCTGTACATTGTATGTGGGAAATGAAATGCTGACTGAGTAGTTAAGAGCTGGAAACTTAACATTGAGTCTAGAATCCAGGTCACATGGCTCAACATAAGCTCTAATTCCAGCTCTGGAACTGACACCCATGTCTGCCCTCCTTAAGGACGAACCTTGCATGTGTTCTAAAGACATATTTGCCAGAAAAAAATCACCAGTAATGTTTTACATTAGAATATGTATGATTTTATAAAAAGAATAATGTCATCAGGTTGTTTTTTTAATCATTAAAAAGGAATGTTTTTATGTTTTTGGATGTTTTCCTTTCATATACATCTATGTAATACATGCATGACGGTGTCACTGTAAGCCAGGAAAAGAGTCAGATACTGATTGGAATCATAGACAGTTGTGATTTGTTTTATGTGTGCTGGATATTAAATGCAGAACCCCAGGATGAGAAGCCGGTGGGTGTTCTTAATCACTGGGCCATCTTTCCATTCCCACATACATGTCCTTGGTACAACCATTCATTAATGGGGGCTTGGTTCTAATTTTTCCCCAGACTACAATGGCTCTGAGGAAATAAAAGATAAATAGCATTAG